>NW_026624518.1:10252-28893 GCF_030028575.1 Malurus melanocephalus
TCTGTCCCGGTGGTGAGTTGTCAGAGCAAACCTTCCTCCAGCTTTTCCCCAAAAGCCTGGATTCCGTGTGGGATCAGCGCTCGAGGAACTGAACCCTCTGAAGGAAAAAAATCCGACAGTGACATCTCACATCCAGGCACGGATYAAACCCACGCGGGGCTGCGTTGACAATTTTGGGGTTTAGTATCGGTTTTARTGCCCTGGTCCTTCTCAGAGCATCCCGAACCAGGTTTGAGCTCTAAAACCACCCCCAGGCTCCTGCTGAGCATCATTCCCTCCCTGGAAAATCCCACCGGAGCCCCAACCCTCCCAGGGCCGGGTKCTGCCGCAGCTTTGATTAAAACCCGCAGCTTTTCTCTTCATTATCGTCTGGCTGTAATTAAAACATCCCTAATTGGCACGCTTCGCCCGGGCAGCGCCAGCAGCGGGGCTGGGTGACCCAGCAGGACGGCGCTGCCCCTTCCCAAATCCTGGTAGAATTTGGGAGCTGCTGCCCAGCGCGTTCCCATTCCCGAGCCAAAATTCAGGCAGCTGCTCCCAGGGGTGCCCAGGGGCTCAGGTGACAGCTCCGTGTCGCGACACGAGGCTGCGGTTGCCACTCGTGACGGGACAAGACCGTGCCACACCCGGGAAGGAGCCCGGGACGGGGCCGCCTCCGTCCTTCACTCATAGCATAATTATCGGTAATTAGCGCTTTGTCCTGCGCTGTACCATCACCCCCGCGAACCCAGGAAGGACCAGGCAGTGCTGGAGGGCTCCGGCTGCTCCAGAATTTGTGGTTTTGGACATAGAATTCCCCAGGAGCGGCTCCTCCTCCTCCAGTTCATTCCAGCCCGGCGCTGGGCTGAACTGGGAGCTCGACTGTCGCCGTTCCAAAACCGGCCGAATTCTCGGAGATGCCGTGAAAATTCGCGCCTGATCCTGCGTTTCCTTTGCTGCCGGGGATGTTTTATCACCCGGGGTGGGTTGGCCGTGTCCCGGCCCGTSCGAGGGCAGCGAGCGGGCAGAGCGATGTCATTTTTGCAAGGGGCTGTCGCGGGAGTGTCCGTGGGGATCCTGCGAGCCCCCGGCTGAGCAGATCGGGGCAGAACTCGCTAAATATCCCTGCTAAAGCCCTGGAGGGGATGGGGTTGTCAAAAAAACACCGAGAGATTTGGCACAGAGYGGTCAGGGCTGACTTGTGACCGCCACACACCCGGACCAGTGTGCCCAGTCCGCTTCCTCCCCACCCAGCTCCGTTCCTTTCCCTGCCTCGTTCCTGCCTTGCTAAAGGAAAAATCGATAAAATAAAAGGGCTTGAGAGCCGTTCCCGAGGGTGGGAGATCTCTGGAGCGCAGGCAGGATGCCAAAATTGCTGCCGGGAGCTGCTCTGACCCAAAACAGCCACCGAAACATCAGCAGGGGTTGGTGTTTGTGGCTGTGCCATCCCTGGGARTGTCCRAGRCCGGGTTGGACGCGGCTCGGAGCACTTTGGGACAGTGGGAGMTGTCCCTGCATCATCTCTAAAGTCCCTTAAAATCCCAAATCATCCCAGAAATCCTTGTGGTGACAGCAGGGACCATCCAGAGAGAATTTTGCTTCCTCGCCACAACACTTCGGGTCACAACGAAGCAAAACGGCAAAAATGGGTGAGGTTTTGGTTCGTTTGCGCCTCTCTCCCCATCTTGGCACCCTCRTTCCAGGCTCCCGTTGCCGGTTTGGAGCAGCCCCGGGGCGAGGGCAGAGGGGCCAAGCCAAGCGTGTCCCCCTGCCCGGTGTGAATGGCTCGGGGCAGGCATTGTCACGGGTGAATTTTCTGAATGAGCAAATCCTCATTAAAAAATAATTAAAACAGCCCGGCGAGATTGGCTTAATTCCTTTCCTTTTGACGGATGGTGTTTAGTTTTGATGATTTATGTACCAGCTTTCCCTCTTTCATTGTTGGAACTCATGGGATTTCATGATTTTCTTCCTTCCACACCTCCTTGAGTCATGGGATTACAGCTGAACCTCAGCTTTTTTTTCTTCTTTTTTTTTTTTCTCTCTTTTTTTTCAAGGACTATTATTTTTAAAGTTGCATTCCAGGCTGGTGAAATAAACTTGAAAGCCTGACACCCAAATGAGTCAAAGCTCAGGAAGTGAGAAAAGAAAAACTAAAGAAGAGAGAAATTGCTCGTTTCCTGCTTAGCAAGGAGGGGGTTGGAACCCCCCAGGATTGTTCGAGTGGTTGTGGGGGTGATGGGGTCTGTGGGGTGGGATTTGTGGGTATGGAATGGGATCTGTGGGTATGGGGTCTGTGGGGTGGGATCTGCAAGAATGGGATGGGATCTGCAGGAATGGGTTCTGTGGGGTGGGTTCTGTAGGAATGGGGTCCATGGCAGTGTGATCTGCAGGAATGGGATGAGATCTGCAGGTATGGGATGGGAGCTGCAGGAATGAGTTCTGTGGGGTAGGATCTGCAGGAATGGGGTCTATGGAATCTGCAGGAATGGGATCTGTGGGTATGGGGTCTGTGGGGTGGGATCTGCAAGAATGGGATGGGATTTGCAGGAATGGGTTCTGTGGGGTGGGTTCTGTAGGAATGGGGTCCATGGCAGTGTGATCTGCAGGAATGGGATGAGATCTGCATTTATGGGATGGGATCTGCAGCGATGGGGTCTGTGGGATGGGGTCTGCAGGGATGGGGTCTGTGGGGTGGGATCTGCAGGAATGGCATGGGATCTGTGGGTATGGATTGGGATCTGCAGGAATGGGGCTCATGGTAGTGGGATCCCCAGGAACAGGGTCCGTGGGATGGGATCTGTAGTGATGGGGTTTGTATAAATGGGGTCTATGGGATGGGATCCCCAGGAATGTGGTCTGTGGGATGGGAGCAGTAGGAATGGGATGGGATCCCCAGGAATGGGATCTGTGGGATGGGAGCAGTAGGAATGGGATGGGATCACCAGGAATGAGGTACATGGCAGTGGGATCTCCAGGAATGGGATCTATGGGGTGGGATCTGCAGGGATGGGGTCTGTGGGATGGGAGCTGTAGTAAATGGGATTTGTATAAATGGGGCCTGTGGGATGGGATCTGCAGGAATGAGGCCCATGGCAGTGGAATCCCCAGGAATGGGGTCTGTGGGGTGGGATCTGCAGGGATGGGGCCTGTGGGATGGGATCTGTGGGAATGAGGTTGGATCTGCAGGAATGGGGTCTGTGGGATGGGATCTGCAGGAATGGGGTCTGTGGGATGGGATCTGTGGGAATAGGGTCCATGCAGTGGGATCTGCAGTCCCACCCTCCTCTCCCATCCTACAAATCCAGCAGACTTTGCCCATTCTAAAAGCCCCGATTTACCAAGCCCTGCCCTATAATTAAACCCATCCTATAACTAAACCCATCCTACCAACCTTTCCTTTGGGGGATCAGCTGCTGTGCTCCCGGCCCCCACATCCCCTCATCATCCTCACCTCACCGTCCAGGACCTCCCGGGAGCTGCGGGGACAGCCCCAGCCTGGCACAGCCCGGGTGGCCCCGGCTCTGTGGTGGCACACGGGGCCGGAGCTGCCCAAACTTTCCCAAATTCCCTCCTCACCCCGCTCAGGGAATCAAAGAGCCTCTGCCATCACCTGGGCAGCGGCTGCCACCCTTGGGAACACCCTCGGGAACACCCTCGGCCCCTTCCCGGCGCTTTTGTTCCCCGCCGTGCAGGTGGGGACGCTTTGAACCGTGCGAGAAAAGCTCCGTGCTAAAGAAAAGCCGCTCCTTCCCTCGGCCGGGTCCCACAGCGGCTGAATGGGGACGACCCCCGCCACCCCTGGCCCCTTTTGTCTCCCCATCCCCTGCCCCTCAAGGCTTCAATGCCCCTTTTCTCCCGTTGTTTGGCCCCAAAGAAACGCGAGCGGTTCGAGGGGGGTCGGTGCGGGCGGCGGAGGTGCCGGGAGGGCGCAGTCCCTCCTCTGTGTAGCCCATGGCTTTTCGCCCTACATGAGTTAGGGAAAGCACTCACATAGGAATAAAAAGCCATAGGCCACAGCAGAGGGCTTAGCCAGGATAAGGCAGCGGTCTTTGGGGAAAGGGAAGGGGAAGGGGAAGGGGAATGGGGGAAAAAAGCGCGATTTTTTGGGATGAGTTGTCTTCTCTCGCTGTGATCAGCTGGGAGCACAACCCCAAAATAGGGCGAGTTCCAACCCCACAAAAAATAGGGAAAGTTCTGACCCCAAAACTAGGGTGAGTTCCAACCCCAAAACCAGCGTGAGTTCTGACCCCAATAATAGGGAGAGTTCTGACCCCAAAACTAAGGTGAGTTCCAACCGCAAAAATAGGGTGAGTAACAACCCCAAAGTCAGGGTGAGTTTCAACCCCAAAACTAGAGTGAGTACTGACCGCAAAAATAAGGAGCGTTCCGACCCCAAAACTAGGGTGAGTTCTGTCTCCAAAAATAGGGTGAGCACAACCCCAAAACCAGGGTGAKTTSCAACCCCAAAACCAGGGTGATTTSCAACCCYAAAWCTAGGGAGACTTCCCACCCCAAATCCCCCTCAGCACCGCGGGATGGCTTCTCCAGGGTTATCCCGGGGCCAGGAAGGAGCGATCCCGACCCGGAATGTCCCCTCGGCAGGGAKCTGACCCCGGGAGGAGGATCCTGCTCCCCTCCTCGCTGCTGTGGATGCTGTAGGGAACCGAAATTGCAGGGACGGCTTCAAAACCGCGGTGCCACGGCCGGAATTAATTACAGCGTGCCCGGGGAGCGGCCGTGGAACGGCTGATTTCCCCTCTGCCGGTGTCCTGGCCGCGGCTCCACCTCATCCCTGTCAGCACCTGGCATCCTCTCACCCGAGCCGCTTTTCCAGAATCCGAAAGAACCCGGCAAATCTGGGATCGTAATCCAGGGGGTCGCTCCGGCTGCAAACGGAGCGGCGCAAATCCCCACCTGCCGATTCCGCGGCGATCTCCGAGAAAAAATCCCATTTTGGGGAGAAACACTCACCTTGGGGTGCAGCCGCACCCTGCCCCGCAGATTTTTGAAAATCTGACCCTTGGGGCCAGCGGGGGATGTGCCCAGGGTGGTGAGCGGCGGGAGCGGGAGCTGAATTCCCGCTGCCCCCGCAGCTCACCTGGCCGAGGTGCACTCAACAGAGCCGCCTTTGTGGGCTCAGACAAAGGGCTAAAGAAAGGTCTGGCTGCCAACCCTCCTCCCGCTCGCTTCCCCCGCCGCCGCTTCCCCCCCGAGCCTTTTCGGGGGAGTTTCCGTCTCCCGACTCATAAAAGCATCTCCCGACCCTCTCGGGACAAGGAGACGCGTTCCAGAAGGGCAGCAGCTCCGCCGAGAGCCGGACACGGCCCTGATCCTTCAGGAAAAGCCTCCCGCACCTGGGGAAGCTGCTTGGGTGGCACCAAAGCTGCTCAGGATGTCCCCGGGAGAGCTCCGGGCTCTGCCTCTGCTCCCTCCCCCTGCCAGGACAACGCGGGGTTCATCAGCAGCCGCTGTTAATTGCCGGGAGCTGATGAGGTCACCCCRCTGCTTTTCCTGCTGCCCTCCCCGGAATCCTCGGGATATCCAGRTTCTAAAAGCAGCCGGGATGAGAGGCACGGAGGATTTTGCTGCGGTTTGCAGCAGCAGAGAACACGACTTTGACCTACAAACAGAACTCCTGGGGTGCAGGGACAGCTCTGATCCGGCCTTTTCCCGAGGTTTTCCCTCTTTTATGAGCGGTGAGAAGAAAAGGCCATCGTGTGCCCCACCTGTGACACAGCCACGGTCCCCTCTGGCCCCAGGGATGTCCCCGACACACCGGGCTGGCCCTAAAATTCCATCCTTGGTGCTGCACGTTTGGGAGGATGTTTTGGTAAATCCCCCAGGGATGGGGTGCAGGCCATGAGCCCCACATGGGTCCCTGCCCTGCGTGTCCAGCACCCAGCCACCCCTAATCCCCACGTGGAGAGGGACAAATCCATCATTTTGTCCTTTATGGATTTTTGGGATGCGGCCCTGCAGCACCAAGGCCTTCCCGGGGAGGTGGCACCTAGCCGGGCACAGGCTGCTGTCCCCAGCACGGTGRCAGCACGGTGACACGTGTCCATCCCAGCGCCACCAGCCCCTGTCCACGCCGCGGGGACCCCAGGAGTGGCCGGAGCCGCCGGCCGAGCGCGCTGAGCTCACCTTTGGCAGCGCAGCATCGACACCGCGGGAAGGGCCCCGTGCCAGCGGGGCCGGGATGGCACCGCCCGGGCATCGCCCGCTCCGTGCTGGCCTCCCCCGCTCCCTGCGGGGATGCCCGGGCAGGAGGTACCCAGCGCTGCCCCCCTGCTCTGAGCCCTTTTGGGGGGCTCTTTTTGATCCCCCYAACTTTTCTCTTGCTGCCAAGTTGGGATGGTTGTGCTGCGAGGGGCTGGGAGCGGAGCGGGGAGGGAGGGAGGGGAGCAGGGAGCACGGAGGGAGGGAGGGAAGGAGGGAGGGAGCGGGGTCAGGTATTTCTCCATCCCCGGCTCCGGAGGGCCGGTAACAAAGGCGCCATTGAAGTGCAGCCGCTCTGGTCTGTGAAGCAGAAACCTCTTGTATCTCCTCCAGCGCCTTTGATCTCCCTCCCTCCCCCGGTGCGATGGGCATTACTCATGTCCTGCTGCTCGGGCACCGCTGCCAGCGCGCCACGGGGGGAGGGGGACAACCCCCCGCTGGCCACCGCGGCCTTGGGAAATGTCCCACCCGGTGCCCACCCCTCTCCTGTCCTCCTTCATGGCCTCCCCGCCGCTCCTCCGCGTCCCCAAACCCCTCCATCCTCGCAGATCCCAAACTTTCGGGGAGCCGCGCGGCGCTCAGCCGAGCGTAGGGGCGGGAGGAGCCGCGCTCTGCGCCTCGCATTCCTCTCCTGTAATTAAAGCCGGTGCGCTGGGTGGAGGGGGACTTTCCCAAAGGGTTTTCCTGGCGTCTGGACAAGGGTCAGACAATGAGAACATTTGACAGGGTGCCCAAATCCGCCGTATCTTGGATACGCTCAAAGCCTCCCCCGTGCTCTTCGTCCCAGGCGCTGCTTTGGGGGAGGTGGGGGAGCTTCGGGCAGGTTTGGAGGTGGGGACGGCACTGGGGAGAGCTTGGGGACTCTCACAAAAACCCCACAACCCTCAAAACCCAGCCGGGCTGCCCCAAAAATGCCAATGCTTGAACGGCACAAGCACWGAGAGCGCGTTCCCAGCGGGATGCCCCTGGAAATCCTGGGCAGCGGCACCAAACGCACCTCGGGGACTCTCAGCGCTCCGATCGATGCTTTAAAAAAGCGCTTTGCTGCCTTCAGCAGGTCCCTGCCTCATTCCCTGGGGATCCAGGGGCGCTGGGGGCTCATCCTGGTTTTGTCAGACCCAGGGGAAATTTGGGATGTTCTGACAACCTTCTCAGAAACCATCCCAGCTTCCCAAAAGCGCTGGAGCCCCTTTGGAGATCTCCCTCCCTCCTGTTCGTTTGTGCAAATCCCTGCTCCCGGCAGCTCCCACCGCACCCGGARAGGATCCTGTGGGACTCGGGAGGTCCCTGGGGTGCCCCCATGGCAGCGCCCGAAACGAGGGCACCCGAAATGAGAGCGTGGGAGGAATCCTGCACGGAGCCGAGGGCTCCCAGCGCTGTTCCCAAAGCTCGTTCCCACTTTTCCCTGCCCGCGTCCGCGGCGTGGGGAGGGCCAGAACATATGCAGAGCCTGGGTGGACACAAATAAAATGCCCCGAGAGCTGGGATGGACAGGACGGATGGACAGATGGACAGGCAGATGGACGGACACTCCGAAGCGGAGCCTGGAACACCTTGTTTTTCCACAGAGATCCACATCGTTTATATCCCAAGGAGGTGGAATCAACCTTTCCTTTGGGGGATCAGCTGCAAATCCCCCTCCCCAGCCATAAAGCAATTCCTGCCCCATCCAGCCCCGATTCCCGGTTATTTTGAACCATTAATCAATTCCTGCCCCATCCAGCCCCGATTCCGGTTATTTTGAACCATTAATCCTCCGAATTTGGGGAGCAGCTCGAGTCACGATTCGGGCCACGCTCCGTTTTCCAAGCTGCCTTGAAAAGTGGCTCCAGCAGAGCCAGATTAGATCTCCTAATCACATTTCCGAGGCGCCCGGGATCATGGATTGGGGATTTAGAGAATATTTGTCATTGTAACAATGTCATTTCCCAGCCTTTACCTCGTTCTCCGAGTCATTACGCTCGGACTTTTTGGCTTTATGGGAACATTTCCCGTGGAAAAGGGAGGCTCCTGAACATTTGTTGGATGCAGCTGGGGGTGCACGGGTTGTCTGTCACTCGCACGAGGTGATTCCGGGGTTATTTATGGATTTTAATCAGTTTTCTCATCAGCACCTGATCTTCCACTGAGAGCTGCTTGAGCAGAACCCAAATCTTTGCAGAATTCCTGATAAATCTTCCAGGAATTAAAAAGAGGGGAGGGACCAGGGAAGCTGAGCAACCCCCCAGATCCTGCAAAGCTCAGGAGAGCAGAGCCCATCTCCTTCCCTGCAGAGCTGAGGGTGAGACCAAAGCATCTCCAACATCCTCATGGAGGCATTCCAGGGAAATTTGCTCCATAAATGCCCATTTTTTGGCCAAAACTGCCATGGCAGCGTCACAGGCCAAGCATGGCAGAGCTGCAGCAGCAGCAGGGAGAGCCCAACTCCCTTCCCCAGGATGCAGCCACACAAAATCCACTTCGGGAAGGGCCAAACCACTCCTGATTTTCCAGATTTACACCCAATTCCAGGCTCCTTGCAGAGCACGGAATCCAGCATGGAGCTGCTCTGGAGGAGGGAAAAGAAAACTTTCCTTCCTGGCTACTTTTGCACTTTGCTCCATTCCCATTGGGATGCTCACCCACCCCTCTCCAGGAGTGCAGGTGTCGCTCCCTGACAGCCCAGGAGATATTTTCCTTTTCCAGGATATCCCAGGCTTTCCCTAACTCGGGGATTTGTGAAAGCTGAGGTGTGAGGGGACAGCTCTGCCTCCACACCGGGTTCCCATGGGAGTGGATTTCCATGGGTGTCTGAGGCTGCAGAAATGTTCCCTCTGGGATAAATTTGATCCAGGAGGGATATTTTCCATCTCCACTTCGTTTGTCCCACTCAGCTTCAGGCACAAAATCAGCCTGGAGGAGCTGCAACCTCTCCTTCCCACTTTTCCATCTGGAGCAGCTCGCCACTTCCAGCCCTCCTTCCCTGCTCCCCAAATGACTTATTTTAGGTGGCTGAAAATGCAGCAAAAGGTTTCTCTTTGTACCAAACAAAATATCCTCCAAGCCTAAATGAGTTTGTTTCTCAGCTTGCTGGGGAAAAAAAAAAAAAAACAGGATAAATTGATTTCTGTTTGACCCCTCAGTGCTCTGCAAACCAACAAATCCACCCTGAGCAGGGAACGAGGAAATGTTTGGAGAGGTTCCAGGATCACAAAATCATGACTTGTGTGTCCCAGGTCACAGCCCAAATCCCAAATCCCTCTGCTCAGCCCCGCTGCCCTTTGCAGGTTCCTTTGGATTTATTCCCAGGGGGAAGGATGAGAGAGGCAGAGAGGGAAGGGACGAAATAATGACCCAGACCTTCTCCTGCTCACTCRCCATCAATTTTTCCCTGCAGCCCATTAGGAGAGGGCAGCAGCAGCTCGGGAATCCAGGTAAGGCCCTYGCTAACAAGATCCTCAGCGCATTCYTGGTYGCAGATATTGCAGCTCCCACAGCCCCAGCTGTAATTAAGTCTGGGTTGCGAGGCAGGAGATGCCGCAGGAGCCGGGGGGAATTTGTCTCGATTTGCTGGAGCAGCTGCAGGGCTGGGGAGGGATGGAATGGGTCAGGGAAGGGATGAGGTATTGATGTTCTGGATCTGCATCTGGATCAGGCTCAGTGGTCTGGATCAAGTGAGGATGGGGCATTGATGGTCTGGATCAGGCGGGGATGGGGGATTGATGATCTGGCTCCATCAGGGACGGGGGATTGATGATCTGGCTCCATCAGGGATGGGGGATTGATGGTCTGGTTCTATCAGAGATGAGGGAATTGATGATCTGGCTCCATCAGGGATGGGGGATTGATGGTCTGGTTCCATCAGGGGTGGGGGATTGATGGTCTGGTTCCATCAGGGGTGGGGGATTGATGGTCTGGCTCCATCAGGGGTGGGGGATTGGTGGTCTGGATCAGGCAGGGATGGAGATTGTCTGGATCTGGATCAAGCTCAATGATCTGGTTCCATCAGGGATGGAAAATCAATGGTCTGGTTCCAGCCGGCATGAGGGCAATGGTCTGGATCGGGCAGGGATGGGGGATTGATGGTCTGGCTCCATCAGGGGTGGGGGATTGATGGTCTGGATCTGGATCAGGCTCAATGGTCTGGTTCTAACCAGGTTAGAAGATCAATGGATTGATTCCTTCAAGGATAAGGGGACAATGGTCTGGATCTGCACCTGGATCAGGCTCAAAGGGCTGGATCAGGCAGGGATGGAATATCGGCGGTCTGGATCAAACAGGGATGGGGGATTGATGGTTTGGCTCCACCAGGGATGGAAAATCAATGGTTTGGGTCAAGCAGGGATGGGGGATTGATGGTTTGGGACGGAAGATCAATGGTTTGGATCAAGCAGGGATGGGGGATTGATGGTTTGGGACGGAAGATCAATGGTTTGGGTCAAGCAGGGATGGGGGATTGATGGTTTGGGACGGAAGATCAATGGTTTGGGTCAAGCAGGGATGGGGGATTGATGGTTTGGGACGGAAGATCAATGGTTTGGGTCAAGCAGGGATGGGGGATTGATGGTTTGGGACGGAAGATCAATGGTTTGGGTCAAGCAGGGATGGGGGATTGATGGTTTGGGATGGAAGATCAATGGTCTGGATCCATCAGGGATGGAAGATCAATGGTTTGGGTCAAGCAGGGATGGGGGATTGATGGTTTGGGATGGAAGATCAATGATCTGGTTCCAGCAGGGATGGAGGATCAATGGTTTGGATCAAGCAGGGACAGGTGGCAGAGGAAGGCAGGGACTCAGCAGAGCTCTGGGGCCAGAGTGACCCTCTCAAGGGGCTCCTGCTGCTGCTCCCCATGGAGCTGCGATGGAATTGGGGTGAGTTGATGATTTCCCCACACAGCAGATTCCCCCAGGATTGTGGATTGGGGATTTAAAGATTCATTCATTGTAACAAAGCCATTCCCCAGCCTTCACCTTACTCTCCAACTCACAATTCTTGGACTTTTTGGCTTTATGGGACATCTCCCATGGAGAACGGAGGCTCCAGAACATTTGTTGAARGCAGAACTCTGGTTAAGCCTCACGCAGCTTTTCCTGCCCTCTCAGGATTTGGGAGACCCTGTTTAGGTGCTGAGGGGCCAAGTTTGCTCTGGGTTTGGGGTTTTTAGGGCYGTGCTGAGCACAGGGAAGATCCTGCCAAGCTCAGGCTGACCCCAACTCTTGGGCAGCGCCATGCAACAGGCAGCGGGCAAGGGGTGTGTGCAGGAAATGTGGGACTGGAACAAAAGGCAGCACGTGGATTAACCCTTGGAGAGGGAACAGGGCCATCCTGGAGGCCACTGCACCGCTGGGGTGCTGGGTGCATCCTGGATGTCAGGTCAAAGGGGAGGGAGATATGGGATATTTGTCCTCCAGCTGCTGCCGCTCTGTTGTTCCCTGTTGTTCCCTGTTGCTTCCCATTTTTCCCCACTTTTCCCTGTTGCTCCTCATTGTTCCCGGTTTATTGCTCCCTGTTGTTCCCCATTTTCCCTGTTTTTCCCCATTTTTCCCTGTTCCCTACTGTTTCCTGTTATTCCCCGTAGCTCCCTGTTTGCTGTTCCCTGTTTCCCCCATTTTTTCCCATTTTTCCCCATTATTCCCCATTCCAAACGATCTGTCCTGCTCTGCTGACTCGCCCGCGGGAATTCACCTGGAGCCAGTGTCCCTTTGTCACTCTGGAGCTGTTCCCTTCACCGCTGACCCCCCCGGGCAGGACCCCAGCGTCCCACTGTCCCCTCCCAAGGGACAGCCACACCTGCAGGGGACTCAGCCCCTTGGGGACACCCAAAGGTGACAAACCCGTCCCAAACCCGCCTGGAGCCATCCCAGCCCCGCTCCCACCCAGCCACCACTCCCTGGGGACACACAAAAACCAGGAGGGGACATCTTTTGAGCCACTCCGGGCGCTCCCAGCCCGCTCATCAGAGGGGTGCCCAGGGCTTCTGTCACCCTCCCYTGTCCTCAGTGTCCCTGAAGCTTCTGGCAGGGAAAAATCCTCATTTTCCTGAGCGGCTCTCGCAGCCCAGACACGTGAGAGCACCAAGCACCGCCACACCACACACCCAGACTCCCCACACCGGCCACAAAATCCCTGCAGGAGCCACCGGGGACCAGTTTTGGCTGCCCAGACCCCCTCAGGACCCCCTCCGCTCCCACCACACACCTGAATTACGAGCAGGAACCAGGTGACACCAAAAACCGCGGCAATTCCTCTCTCTCCGCGTCCTTAATCTGCTTTCCCCGGGCTGACATCACCGCTCAGGTTGATACATGCACCGCTTCCCTTATCTTTCTTTGGGATTACCTCATCGGAGAGGACACGGAGAGCCTCCCTCTCCCTCTCTCCCTCTCTCTCTTTCCCTCTCCCTCTTTCCCTCTCCCTCTCCGCGGTTGGAGCCGCAAGTTTGCAGCCGGAGGAAGGAACGGCGGGGATGCGGCTCCGGCAGCACAACCCAACCCCGCCGGCCACGCCGCCACTTCCTCCCGCATCCTTCCAGGATCCAGGGATATTCCAGGAAGGCGCAAGCACCGACAGATCTGCTCTCTCTCTGCCCTTCAGAAAACCGAAATCCACCTCCGGCACCAGGCAGAGGCTCCGCGGGGTTTATTGCCAGCACAAACAATGCCAAAGTGTTTGCACACACACAGAGCCCGGTCCTGCAAACCGCCCCCGCTTCACCCGGGGAGGACAAAAAACTTCAAACAGAAATTCAGATGCAGGAACATCCATTCCAAGCCTGAAATCCAACAGTTAACGAGCTCACGTGTAATTAACTGATAACTACGTTAGCATGTGTTGCATGTAAATCTCTGTCAACATAAATAATGGGAATATAACATGAAAATACACACACCCGCTCGCAAAKAATCATACAGGGATGAATTTTGGCCAGTCCGTGGTTATTCTCACCCAAAACAAAGCWAATTTAATTTTTCCCAAGCTCACCAGCTACAGCCACTAGAACAGAGCCACAGCCAGCCACAGCCACCCATCAGCTACAACAGCACAAGCAGAATGAAATCTGTAAATTCCCACATTTTCAGCACAGACCGAGGGCTCGGATTGCTTGGGGATGCTCCGGGCTGGCATTGCCGRGGATGCTGCCCAGGTAAGGCAGCCGGGAGCGGGGGGATGCAGGTGCCTGCGGGTGTTCCGCGTGTGCTCAGCGCCCATCGCGCCTCGGGCTCAGCGTTCCCCCGGTGCCCCCGCTCGCCCTCACACCCACAACTCCTGCAGGCAACGCTCCAGACAAAGAAAGCGAGAGAAAAACGCCGTCTTACTTTTTTTTTTTTTTTCTTCCTGCTTTTCTTTTCCCCCTCCTCTCTCCTCCCGCAGCCTCACCCGCGGGAGTCCAGCGATTCTTTTGGGGCGGGCTGGGGGGAGATCCTGCAAAGCAACTTCAGGAGGCGCCGAGCGCTGCTCGGAGCCGAGCGGAGGCAGCGGGGAGAGCTCGGCCGGCGGAGCGGAGAAGGAACAAAAGCCCCGGCGCTGGCCGAGCGGTGCTGAATAGGTGTCTCCCTAATTGTGAAGGGGATTGCGAGGCTGTGTGTGGCTGCGGGGCGGGAGGGGGCGGGTGAAGGGGCGATGGGGAGAGGCCTCCATCCCTCCCACCCGGCTGGGGCCGGGCCGCCCGCAACCCCGAGCCGAGCTGGTGCATAAATTATCTCCCAGCTCTCCGCTTCTCGCCGCCGGAGCCGCGCATCSCCGGCGCTTTCCCGTTCCCCCCGCACGGCGGATGCGGTACCCAGGGCACGGCCCCCGCTGCCCCCCGCTCCGGGCAGCGATGCCGCCTCTCCCCGGCTCTCCTCGGCTTTTCCAGGCTCTCCCGGTTCTTCCCAGCTCGCCTCTCTCCCGCTTTCCCCCTTCCTGCTTTGTCTCCGGCCCCGTCTCGCAGCCGAGCAGACACAAAAGAGCCTCTGACCTGGGAGGAGAAATCCCCTTTTCCAGGAAAAAAAAAAAAAAAAAAGCCCACCCGGGRTCTTCGGTGAGCGCTTTGAACAGGCAGGGAAATTAAAAATAGCTGGGCTAGCTCGGCATCGGAGGCAGCATTCCTCTCCTAATGAGTGTAATTAGCGGGGTGAGGATGGAAGAGGCTCTCCCTGCGTCTTTCCCTGTCTGCGAGCACTGCCCGTGCTTTTCCACAGCCTTTGGGGGGAAAACGGCGCTTTCCGGCTTCCAGRAGCTGCTGGGGCAGGAGCTGTCCTTGGGTGCAGCTCCGGACCTGCCCTTCAGCTGCCTTAAGCACCTCCGTCTCCAACTCGAGGGGTTCAGACAGGATTAAATCCCAAACGCACATCCCGAGTCCTCCGGGGCTTGGCAAAGCARAGACAAGTCGGATTTGGGACCTTTTTCTTTCTTTTTTTTTCCCGTTTCCACGGCTCGTTGCTATCCCTCCACCTCAGCTCTCCTAAATCCCGGGCTGTCAGTGTAACAACGGGGGATTCAGCGGGGATTTAGCCGGGCTCGGGAGCCAGATCCTCCTCCCGTGGCAGCGCCCGAGCCGACATGAGCGCGGCATTACCTCACCCCCGGCCGGGACAGCGGGTGCGGGGCTGCTCTGCCCCGGGGTCACGGGAGATCCCTTGAGAGGGGCRACGACCCTCCCTGCTCTCTGCCCTCTAAATAACCCCAAAAATCCAAATTTTAGCTGTTAATTTTGGTTGCAGCCATGCAGGGGAGATGCGGGATGGGATGAGGATGGAGCGGGGTCCATCCTGAGCGTCTTTCCCCTAAAAAGGGATGGGACAACACGAATCTCCCTTGATGACATGGGCAGCTCGTTAACTGATGAGCCTAATAAGCTGTCTGGGTTGTCCAAAAAGCCTTGGGATGGGGAGATAATGTTAGATCTGGGCATGGGATTGCCGGARCAGGAGGTCCGGGCAGGCCGGGAGCGGTCAGGGAGGGCTGAGCCRTCTCCCAGCATCTGCTCCGCTCTGACATTGTGCTCACTTGGGCTTTTTTTTTTTTTTTTTTTTTTTTTTTTTTTTTTTTTTTTTTTTTTTTTTTTTTTTTTTTTTTTTTTTTTTTTTTTTTTTTTTTCCCTCATTTGCATAATCCCCACAATGCAGCGCAGCAGGACTTTTGCTCTGAGCTAATAAATAGACGACAAAAATAAATGTGTCATGTAAGATTTGCTTCCATTCCTTGCCTTTGTGAGGGAGCTTTCACCGAGGAATGACGCCGGCGGGGTTGATCTCGCAGGAGCTGTCAGCCACGAGCAGCAGCGGCTTCCCCTCGCCCCTGGTGCTCAACTTGGCCAGATGTTTTCAGCCCAACCCGTCAGGGAGCAGCGGGAAGTGAAAGGTGGCTCTGGAACGCCGGGATGAACTCCTGGCAACCTGGGAATTGCTCCCAGAGCTCTCACCCCAAATCTCCCCACTCCAAAAATATCCCCCCAGACCGCCAAAAGGGTCACTGTTGTGTTTTTGCAGCTTGGGATGGGCGGGCAGGTGCCTGAGGTGTCTTTTTTTTAGTGTTTAATTCCAAATTACGGGGCACTGTGGTTTCCTCGCCTCCCCAGAGCCGTGCCCGGCTCTCCTCTCGCGGTRGTGTTGAATTACTGATGAAATTCATTCCCTGAGCTGAGGAAAAAGAGTAATTACTCTGCCATGAATATCCAAGCGGGCTCCCGAGGCTGGAAAGGCGCCGTGCGTTTGCGGTTGGAAGATTTCCCTCTTGATTCCACAAAAATTTCGTCCCCTCCAAGAACTCGGCCGGCTGGAGCTCGGGATTTTGATGGGAACAGCAGAGATCCCAATCCAAAACAGCCTTGGCAGGCTCCAAGTGCTCAAACGTGGTTTCAAAACAGGTTTCAAAATGTTGTCCCAGGATGGACCTGAGCTGGAAGGGCGAGAGCTGCTGGAGCATCCCTGGAATGCAGAGGATCCCCGGAATGCCGGGCCTGTGAAGAGTTTTGGATCTCGTGGAGCGATGAGGCTCCTCAAACTCCTGAAGATGTGGCAGGGGTGGTTCCTTTGAARTTCCTCAGGATTTCACACCTCTTGCTCTCCAGCAGTTGGGGCTTTTTTTCTCTTTCTTCCCCCAGCCCTGCGATCCTGGAGGCTTCTCAGCTTTAAAAAACTTCATAAACCGCATAAGAAAACCAGCATTTCCCACTTTGTTTGCTGTGAAAAGCTGGAAAACACCAATCCCAAAAGTTAAAAGCCCCCCAAAAACCAAAAAACATGATAATAGGTTAGGTTCCTTTTTTTCTTTTGAACTCTGACCCATTTTAACTCATTTTTATGGCTGTTCATGACATGACTCTGGAGTGGGGGCGCTTTCCACCCCGGGAAAAGAAATTCCATCAGCAATGGAAATCCGGTCCTTCCCCAGCTGATCCCAGCGGTGAAATCTTCATTCCAAAGGTCTGGACCAACCTCTGAAAGCCAGATCCGCGTGCTGGGATGAGAGAACGGAGCGCTGGGAGCTGGGAAAGTGAGAGATCCGTGATGATGGAAAGAAGGGAAAACCATGGAAAACCAGGGAAAACCATGGAAAACCAGGGAAAACCATGGAAAACCAGAGAAAACCGGCGAGAGCGGCAGGAATGAGGAGCGGGAGCCAGGGATGGACGGCTGCGAAATCTCCCTCCAGGATGCAGCAAATAATTTCCCTTTTCCCCACAGCCCCGGGGCGAGAGGAAGGGATCATCCATCTTCATTACACGCCCGGAATAGGCTCTGTCAGGTTCCGCTGTAAAAACGATCAATATTCCCTTGGCCTGGCTGGCCACAGCTCCCGCCAGRCCGGGAGGAGCTGCAGCACCAGGAGGGGAACTGGGATGTGCTGGGAACCAGTTTGGGGGCTCGGGAACAGCGCGGGGCTGGGGGGGCTCAGGGACACCCGATTATTTCCTCAGGCTGTCCGCACACTCTTGGGTTTTTAAAGGAATTCACTTTGGTCCAGCTCCCCAAGGGTTTTCCTTTCCCTCTGCCATAAAACCCGCAGGCGACAGAACAAAACCCAGTGAATGTGGATCTGTTTAGGGAGAAAAAATCACTGGGAGAAAAAAAAAAAATCACCTGGGAAAGCCTTCTGTGCCCGGCTGCAGTCACATAACCCCGCTCAGATTGCAAAGCCAGCTCGAATCAGAGCTCCTGCACCTCCAGGGRAGCTCCAGGGGAGCCTGTGGAGATGGGTTCAGCAGAATTCCCGCTGCCCAGTCACTCCTGAAAACACCAGAGAGAGGAAAAACGCTGGAATGGGAGACCCTCGGGGCAGACAAGACACTGAGCGCCACACCTTCAGATTGGAAATTTGGATTTTCTTTGATTTTTTTTTTTTTTTTTTAAATTTTACCGGGAGGTGCTGGCAGCTGGAGGTGACAGCCCAGCACCAGGCAGCTCACACTGACCTCACCCCTGGCATGACCCCTCCGTGCCCACCCTACTGACCCTTCCCGAGGCAGGAACGGGGGTCTGGCGATCTCCCCCTGCCCTGGGAGCTCCTCCAGACCCGTTTCGTGCCCGGGTTCCTTGTGCGACACAAATCTCTCAGCAGGCGAGACAGGCTCCATCCATCTCGCTCCCAACGCGGCCACGCAACTAAAAATAAGCCAATAAAGGAGCAATCACCTCGGAGAGGCGGCGGCGGCAGCAGCAGCAGCTCCATCACAGCACAGCGAGCTGCGGCAGCTGCGCCACCTGCGCCTTTCTCCGGAGCGTCCCTGCCCCTCTGTGCCGCGCTGTGACAGCAATGACAGCGGTGACAGCGGTGACAGCACCTGCTGCTGCCCCACAGGCCCCGCTCTGTCCCGCTGGGCTGTTCCAGGATGCTYCTGGTTATCCCAAAGCACCTCGGTGAGGGCTGGGAGCAGGAGAGAGGCTCCCCTGGCAGAGGGGAATTTAGGGATGTTGGATATCGGGAAGGAAYTSTCCCCTGTGAGGGTGGKAGGCTCTGGYAAAGGGGACACASAGAAGCGGTGGYAGCCCCTAAATCCCTGGAAGTGTCCAAGGCCAGGGCTTGGAGCACCTTGGGATGATGCGAGGTGGAACTGGATGAGCTTTAAGGTCCCTTCCATCCCAAACCAGTCCGGGATTCCATGGTTATTTCAGGGCTTGGGTGACCACCCCAAGCCCCTTCTGCAGAGAACAGAAAAAAACACCCCAACCCTGCCCGTGGATCAGCTCCCTGCGCTCGGGGTGAAAATTTGGGACAACACTCCCAGCCCCTTTCTGTCAGCTTTTAATGAACCATCTGCTCAAGTTCAGCTCCTCTCCACTGTCCCAGCAGCCGTGCTGTGAGCTGGGGACCCTGTTCTTGGTGGTGTCGTGTCCCTGTCCCTGTCCCCATCCCTGTCCCTGTCCCTGTCTCTAGCTCTGTTCCTGTCCCTGTCTCCATCCCTGTCCCTGTGCTGTCCCTGTCCCTGTCCCTGCTCTGTCCCTGTCCCTGTCCCCATCCCTGTTCCTGTCCCTGTC
>NW_026624518.1:29700-31308 GCF_030028575.1 Malurus melanocephalus
GGACAGCGGGGACACACGGGGGATCACGGCAGGGGGACATGGGGAGGACACCGGGGGCGACACCGGGGACACACGGAAGGTCATAGGGGATACACAGCGGGGGTCATGGGGGGATGCATGGAGGGAACTCGGGGGAATAGGAGGTTGGATATAGAGGGGACACGGGGGGACACCGGGGGGACACGTGAGGGCTGCGCCGAGGATTGGTGGGCGGCCGGTGAGTCTAAAGGTGAGGAAAACGGGGGTCACACCTGGGGGTACCCCGGCTGTGGGGTCGGGGGTGTGGTGTCCCCCCAGCCTGGAGTGACGCTCCGAGGGTGTCCCCAGCCCTGTCCTTCCCTCCTGCCCCACCCAGGGGTCTCCACGGGTGCAGTTTTTCCCTGCTGAGCACCCACCCCACCCACTTGGGACCCCTTCAGCCCATCCCGGKGCTGCTGTGAGCCCTGAGGTGCCCGCACGGTTCCCTGCGGGGTTTCAGAGGCAGAACCGGTTGTCCCAGGGCAGCACGGGGAGCATCCCCTGCCTCAGCATCCCGGTCACAGAAAAACCACCCCACAGAAAAGCTCGTGGGACACCGCCGTAGCCCCGGGAATCACGGGAGCTTTCCCTCCGTCTGCTCCCTGAGGAGCAGCGGTGGCTTTGCATCTCCTTTTCAATTTATTTTTATAAGGAAAGGAGAAAGGGAGAGAGAGAGAGAGAGAGAGAGAGAGAGGGAGAGAGGGAGGGAGTCACATCCTAATCTGGCAAAATGTCAGGGAGTGATTCAGAGAAGAGGCGAGCGGCGGAGAGAGGCAGCCCACACAGGAGACTTGCTTCTGATTTCCAAATGTCAGCATGTCCTTTAATTAAATGCTGATTAACAGGGGACGTGCTCCCCTGCGCCGGAGCCGCGGCTGCTGCTGCTGCTGCTGCTGCAAACCCCGGCTCCACAGAGAGCCCCGGCGCCGCTGCAGCTCTGCCACCCCCGGGATGAGCTCCAGGCACGCCGGGGAGGCGGGAGAGCCGCGGGAGCCGAGCCAGGCTGAGCCCAGGTCGCCGTTCCTGGTCCTGCCCGGCCCGTGGGGTTTTGTCCCCGTGGGGTTTGTCCCCGTCGGGTTTTGTCCCCGTCGGGTTTGTCCCTGTCCGGTTTGTCCCCGTGGGGTTTTGTCCCCGTGGGGTTTGTCCCTGTGGGGTTTGTCCCTGTCGGGTTTGTCCCCATGGGGTTTGTCCCCGTGGGGTTTGTCCCCGTCGGGTTTGTCCCCGTGGGGTTTGTCCCTGTCGGGTTTGTCCCTGTCTGGTTTGTCCCCGTGGGGTTTTGTCCCCATGTGGTTTGTCCCCATGGGGTTTGTCCCCATGGGGTTTGTCCTCATGAGGTTTTGTCCCCATGGGGTTTGTCCCCGTCGGGCTTGTCCCCGTGTGGTTTCGTCCCCGTAGGGTTTGTCCCCGTGGGGTTTTGTCCCCGTCGGGTTTGTCCCCATGGGGTTTGTCCCTGTGGGGTTTTGTCCCTGTCGGGTTTGTCCCCGTCGGGTTTTGTCCTCGTGGGGTTTATCCACGTGGGGTTTTGTCCCCGTCGGTTTTGTCCCCGTCGGGTTTGTCCCTGTCGGGTTTGTCCCCGTAGGGTTTGTCCCC
>NW_026624518.1:33548-36514 GCF_030028575.1 Malurus melanocephalus
CACCCAAATCCCGGGAGCAGCAAGCCCCAAACACCTCCCATGGTGCCACTTCCCTCTGCCACCAGACAAGGGGTTCTGTCACACCAGTGTCACCTCCAGCTCCCTCTGGTGCCTCCCCTGTGTGTGGGGACCCTCCAGCCGAATGAGAGCTTTGCACAGCCAGAAACAGAGCCAGGCCTCTGCCTGCCCTGTCCCCAGACCACTCAGGGCAGGGGACAGCGGTGACATTAACACAGCGCAGGTCAGAATCCCCTTTGAGTACAAAACCCTTGAAGGGGGGAGCTAAACTCTGCCGTGCCCCCGTTTCACCGCTTCCCCTCCCCTTCCCTCCCTCCCCGGGGAGCCCCAGACTCTCCTCAGGGGGAAGCTCCGGTTTGGGGGAGCCCCTGGATGGTTCCGTGAGTTGAGCAGAGCTCCCCGGGGATGGATTCACCAGCCGGGATCCCCGGAACGACCCAACCTGGCCGTGCCCCGGATCCCGAGCCCACCCAGCCCGAGGGGATCACCCTGTTCSTGCTGCTCTCCCCGCTGCCGATTTTTCCACTCTCGGGGAGCACCAAGACCCCCCAAAACSAAGGCGCCCAGCTGGACAGGCTGCAGCCAAGTGTTGGTGCTGGGAGGGACGGGGACAGCGCGCAGGGGGAGGGGAGGCGGCGGCGGCGGGGAAGGGGAGGGGATGAATCATTCCGAGGCAGCCGCATTTCCATATTTCCCCCTGCTGGAAAACCAAAAGTCTGCTCCGACTTTGCATCCCAAATGTGATTGCTCTCGGCTCCCTGCCTCGGAAGGCACGTACCTGTCTCAGCAGCCGGCCCTGGCGGGCTCAGGGTCCATGCTGGCTGCCTGTCAGCAGGCTCTGCCTTCTGTTCCCGCTGAGCAGCATCGCCGCTCTGCACACCGAGGGTTGTTAAAAGCTGCAACTTAAGGGCYCGGCGAGGGGGGTGGAGGTGGATGTGGACGCGCTCGCTGAGCGTGAGAAGCAGCCATTGGCTCTGCCTCGCCGGCTGCTCGGCCACTGGGCCGGGCTGAACATGTGGCATCCATCGTTCCCCTCGGCTGCTGCCCGGCCCCGCTCGGCGCCCGCAGGGAGGGGAAGGAGGGGCGGCGGTCAGGGGGTGACCCTGGGGAAAGGGGAGTGGGGTTGAGTGGGAAAACCCGGGAGAAGGAGTCCGGTTATCCCGGGGGAATGACCCTGGGGAAGGAATCCCGTTATTGAGGGGGTTAACCCTGGAGAAAGAATCCCGTCATCCCGGGGGAAAGATCCTGGGGATGAGGGAATGCACAAACCGGCTCCTCTCTTCCCAAGGACACGTAAGTTCTTCCAGGCGGAGGCAGATCCTCCCAGCTGGAGGATCCCCACAATTGCCGTTTTGAATTCTCCTGAAAAAACCGGGGAAGGAGGAGGTGGGGTCAGGCGGGTGACCCTGGGGAAGGAGGGGCGTTACTGAGGGGGATTACCCTGGAGAAAGAATCCCGTTATCCCGGGGGGATGATCCCGAGGAAGTAGGGGCGGGACTGAGCGGGATGACCCTGGAGAAGGAGAGGAGTTATTGAGCAGGACAACCCGGGGAAAGAGTCCCGTTATCCCAGAAGAATGACCCTGGGGAAGGAGGAGCGTTACTGAGGGGGATAACCCTGGAGAAAGAATCCCGTCATCCTGGGGGAAAGATCTTGGGGAAGGAGAGGCGTTATTGAGGGGTACAACCCGGGGAAGGAGTTGTTTTATCCCGGGGGATGAACTCCCCGGGAAGGACTCGCGTTATCCCGGGGGGATGAACTCCCCGGGAAGGAAGGACTCTCATTCTGCACTCCCCCGCCGCTCGGAGCGCACCTGCCCCGGGCAGATGCGGACGCCGCTCCCGACGCTCCGCTCCGCTCCCTCCCGGGGACTCGCGGCATATGGTGCCTGAGTTTTAATTTCCTCGGTTCGTGCGGTGACCGGCAGGTTCCTTCAGCGGGCTTTTGCTTAACCCCCGCTAGGTCCTGGCGTGCCCAGYGTCCGTCTGGGCTGCACAAAGCGCTTCCCGATCCCATCGTTCCCCATTTCCTGCTCATTAACGGGGAGCGCTTCGCTTGAGCCCCGGCCAGGAGAGCGGGAGATGAGTCCCGCCTGCCTTTRAAGCTGCCTCTCCCCGAGCTGTGGCAGCTGAAATCCTGGGATCAGGAGCGTGGCTGTGCCCCTTTTCCAAACCCTGCCTTGCTGTTACCTGTCAGGATTTGCCAAGTGAAGCGTTTAAACCAGGAGCAAAGGGAAAATCCAGGTTTTGTGCAGGGCTGCCCTCCCAGGCTCTCTGCAAACACCACCAGAGCTACCGAGTTTCACTCGGAAAGCTTCCACGGCACCCAAACCCACTTTTCCTGCAAAATTTGAGGTCTTTTATTCCCTGAAAATTTAATCCACCCCTCTGACGTAGTTTCAAGGAGCTGCTGCGTCCCTCGAGGCACCGCCATTCCCAGCAACACGGGGCTGTTCATCCTCCCGCAATTCCCGATTCCTCCCGGGAATTCCTTTCACTCCTCGCACTCTTCAAGCCGCGGCTGGGCCGGGAATGGCGTGAGCACGAATGGGGCGCCTGGTGGTGTCGCCTGGCAGGGTCCTGATGTGGCTGTGACAGAGGCGATGTCACTTCAGCGCAGGATCCTGGCGGGAGCCCCGGACCGGGTGGGTTTAGGTCTGTGGGGAAGCGGYCSCTYCTCAGGATGTGTCACCTCGGGTCCCCTCTGCTCTGCTCSTCAGGATGTGTCACCTCGGGTCCCCTCTGCTCGGCTTCTCTCCCTGGCATCAGACGGAACAATCCCGGCGGGTTTCTGTGAATGTGGAGCCTGGCCAATGGATGTGCCATCTCCGTGGGCTTTGGTTTTTAACAGCTGCAAAAACTGCTGAAATTGTAATTGTTTTAGGTGATAAAACAAAGCTGAGTCTCGCTCGTGCCTGGTGCTTGCCAAAGCGTGCTCGAGATTTTCCT
>NW_026624518.1:37935-42066 GCF_030028575.1 Malurus melanocephalus
GGTTTCCCGGGAGCAGCCCGGCCTTTCCCAAGCAGCCGTTTCTCCAGAGAGCCACAAGATGGAAGCATTTTCCAAAAACTGCCGCGATCTCCGCGGGGCTGCGGACGACCCGCGTGTGCCGGGAGCAGGGGACGGGGCGGCCGGGGAGCGGAGGGGTGGCCGTGGGTGGGGAAAAATCTGGGGAGGGGTCAAGGAGGGACGCAGGGGAAAAGTTCCAACGATCCATGGTGTGAACTCCCCGACACCAGAGAAAAATGTCTTGTGTCCTGCGGGGAGCACGGGGACAGTGCCATGCTCCATGCCRGAGGGGCTGCCCGGTGTCATTTGTGACTTCCAGACACCAGATTTCCTGGAGAGATGGTGAAACCGCGGGATAYCCTGAGCTGGAAGGATYCAMAAGGAWCATTGGAACCACAGGGATCATTGATCCAACTCCTGGCCMTGCACAGGAACCCCAAAACCCCACCCTGTCCAAACCCTCCTGRATCTCCGGGGTTGTGCCCATTCYCTGGGGAGCCTGTTCAGCACCGGGGGAAGAACTTTGAACCTTTTCCTGATTACCCAGCCTGTCCCTGCCCCCTTCCCCACACAGCTCCACGTGACCCGGTTCCTCTTTTCCCTGCCCTAAACAGAATTCCTGGACACCGGGACGTGGCAGCTGTCACAGGAGGGGCAGGACCTGGCGCTGCAAATCCCTTCTGAAACAGAAAGGAAAAYAAATTCCCAGGAAAAACTGGCAAATTCGGAAGGAGGCCACAAATTGGAGAGTCGGAGAAGCCACGGAGTGAAAGCACCGTATCCAGGTGCTCCCCACATCCCTCTGTGATCCCGGCAGGACCCGCCTGTGCCCGTTTGGGATCTGTCCCTTGTCACAGTGRCACACTCAGCCCACGTCCCTCACGSTCGGGGCGCTGAGTCAGGGCCATTATCGCTTATCATCCCCAGACACCGCTCCACGCCGGGCAGGGATCGCCGGATTCAGGCTCCATCCAGCCCTGAGCGTGTCTGGGCTCACGGCAGGGACAGCKMGGCCACCAGGCTCYRGCWCRAGGCAKAACRGGGATGGAGATCCCGTAAATGTCAYYCCTCAGGGCCTCCAGGCTGCGTAAAGGTGCTCTGCTCTCCTGCAGAACCTCATTTTCCCTGGAATATTTCATTAGGGAGGCACGGAGAGGATAAAGGAGTTGGCAGCAGTGAGACAGCACCGAGATTCCCCTCTGTGAAATGCTCCTGGGGACACAACCCCCCATCCTTTCACCTCTGCTCTGCCTGTGACCATGGAATTGGGCATTTCCTTGTTGGCTGGGAGTGCGGAGTGGTTAAAAACGTTAAAAAATAGGGGAAAAATATCTATACAGGCAGCAAAATGGGGATTGAACCCTTGTGAGGGGTGAACCCACAGCCAGAACGCTGCCAGATGTTTGGGGAGGGGGTCACAAACAGCCCCAGTTTCCAGCAGGACCAAAATCCTTGGCTGGCCCTGCTCCAGCCCCAGCTCCCGGCAGGTCCAGCATCCCCAGGAATGTGCAGRCCCAGCTGGGAACGCAGGAATGTCCTGACATTCAGCCTCCCCTGCGCGTGTTTGGTGAGGAAACGGCTAAAAATAAGCTGGTTTTACCCAAGGGGCTTCCGAGGAGCACGAAAACCGGCGAGGGAAGGCTCTGTGCTGGGTACAGAGCTGGAATTTTCCTCTCAGTTCGACATCAAAGTGGCTTTRTGGACTTTGCTCCTGACTGGAAGCAGCAGGAGCCGGCAGAGAGCCTGGATGGAGCTGGGGCTCTCACAGAGCTCTCAGCATCCCCCAGGAGCACCCCGGGTCCATCCCTGCCCTTCCTGCCCTTCCAGGGATTTTTCCTCAGTGTTTGACCATTCCCGGGTCCTTCCTGCCCTTCCAGGGATTTTTCCTCAGTGTTTGACCATTCCTGGGTCCTTCCTGCCCTCCCAGGGATTTTTCCTCAGTATTTGACCATTCCCGGGTCCTTCCTGCCCTCCCAGGGATTTTTCCTGAGTGTTTGACCATTCCCGGGTCCTTCCTGCCTTCCCAGGGATTTTTCCTCAGTGTTTGACCATTCCCGGGTCCTTCTTGCCCTCCCAGGGATTTTTCCTCAGTGTTTGACCATTCCTGGGTCCAGCTCTGCAGCTCAAACCCTCCCTCGGCTCTGTTTTTTGGAAGCACTCTCACATCCATCATCCCTCTAATGCCCGCTGAAGTTTTATGCCTACATCAATATTTTGGGAAGCCAGAGCCGGGCTGGATTCCTCGTTTGGGCTGAAAATAGCCGAGCAGGCTGTGAGTCAAGCAGCAAACGCTGGCTGAGCAGCAGGGAGGGAGTCCCTTCCCCGTGCCACCCAAGCTGTTCTGGCTGCACCGTGCCAGCCGCTGCCACGGCTCCTCCTGCTCTGTGCACATCCCCGTGTGGCCAAAACCTCGGGAAAATCCTCCCAGAGCACAGGAAAATCCTAGTTGTCCTCCTAAAGCACAGCATTGCCTCCTGTAATCAGAGTCTCGCTGTTTTGGGCTGGAAATTCCTGTTTGTGCTCTGTTCTCCATCCCTGGGTGCTGCTGGTCCCAGTCCAAGCAGGAACTCCCAGTTTGTGTCAGCAGGAAAGCATCGAGCCCTGTTCTGGAGTGTTTGGGGTGCTCTGACACGGAGGAGGAGCTGCTGGGGCTGCTCTGACACATTTCTGTGCAGAACTTCACCCCCCGAGCAGCTCAGAGCCCTCAGGAAGCAGCTCAGAGCTCTGAGGAAGCAGCTCAGAGCTCCGAGGAAACAGCTCAGAGGCTCCGAGGAAGCACTCAGAGCTCCAAGGAAGCAGCTCAGAGCTCTGAGGAAGCAGCTCAGAGCTCCGAGGAAGCAGCTCAGAGCCCCAAGGAAGCAGCTCAGAGGCTCCGAGGAAGCACTCAGAGCTCCAAGGAAGCAGCTCAGAACCCTGAGGAAGCAGCTCAGAGCTCCAAGGAAGCAGCTCAGAGCTCTGAGGAAGCAGCTCAGAGCTCCAAGGAAGCAGCTCAGAGCCCCGAGGAAGCAGCTCAGAACCCTGAGGAAGAGCTCAGAGCTCCAAGGAAGCAGCTCAGAGCCCCAAGGAAGCAGCTCAGAGCTCCGAGGAAACAGCTCAGAGCTCCGAGGAAGCAGCTCAGAGGCTCCGAGGAAGCAGCTCAGAGCTCCGAGGAAGCACTCAGAGCCCCGAGGAAGCAGCTCAGAGCTCTGGGGAAGAGCTCAGAGCCCCGAGGAAGCAGCTCAGAGCTCCAAGGAAGCAGCTCAGAGCTCCAAGGAAGCAGCTCAGATCTCCGAGGAAGAGCTCAGAGCCCTGAGGAAGAGCTCAGAGCCCTGAGGAAGCAGCTCAGAGCCCCCAGGAAGCAGCTCAGAGCCCCCAGGAAGAGCTCAGAGCTCTGAGGAAGAGCTCAGAGCTCCGAGGAAGCAGCTCAGAGCTCCGAGGAAGCAGCTCAGAGCTCCGAGGAAGCAGCTCAGAGCTCCGAGGAAACAGCTCAGAGCTCCGAGGAAGAGCTCAGAGCCCTGAGGAAGAGCTCAGAGCCCCCAGGAAGCAGCTCAGAGCCCCCAGGAAGAGCTCAGAGCTCTGAGGAAGAGCTCAGAGCCCCCAGGAAGCAGCTCGGAGCCCCCAGGAAGAGCTCAGAGCTCTGGGGAAGAGCTCAGAGCCCCGAGGAAGCAGCTCAGAGCTCCGAGGAAGCAGCTCAGAGCTCCGAGGAAACAGCTCAGAGCTCCGAGGAAGCAGCTCAGAGCTCCGAGGAAGCAGCTCAGAGCCCCGGGAGCTCTCTCTGAGCCTTCCCCGTGGGGAGCTGGGACAGTTCAGCCTCCAGCTCACCCCGGGAAGGGGAATTTGTCGCTGAGTCAGTGGGAGGGATGGATCGTTCGCTGGAAAAACAACTCATGGTGACAGAGGACAAGGTTTACTAGCAGGGGCAAATTCCAGCTCCTTTTGAACTGCAGCGCTGGCAGCAAGGCTGGAGGGGTTTAACCCCTGGAAAAAGCTGCTAAAAACACCTGGAAATGCCCAGAGCTGCTGAAAACACCTGGAAATGCTCAAAGTTGCTGAAAACACCTGGGAACAGCCAGGCAAAGCAGTTCCTGYGGGTCCCAGGGCTGGTGACACTCAGAGGTGACAGCTCTGTGTGTG
>NW_026624518.1:42176-49159 GCF_030028575.1 Malurus melanocephalus
GATCTCTGGCGTGGATTGGTGGAGCTGTTGTTATGGTGATGCTCCACGGGCAAAATTCTGAGGAGATGCTGCTGGATCCACTGGTCGTGGTTGCCATGGTCAGCTGTGCCCGGCACCTTGGGGACRGTGATTTTGTGTCCCACAGCACTGAGAATATCGATTCTGGGAATTTCTGGTGGTTTCAGGGTGATTTGGGGATCACAGAGAGCCAATTCCAGGGTGGGACAGCAGCAACCTGCAGTGATCTGGGTGTGGAGATGTTCAGGGAGTCCCTGAGGAGCTCCCTCAGCTCTGGGACACGCACAGGGATATCCAAACTTGCCCCCATTTCTCCTGTTCCTCAATTTCCCACCTGGAAGAGAAAAATCCCTTTTGTTCTGCCCGTTTTGGGGAGTGACAGAACAAGAGGGGATGGTTTCAGGCTGAAAGAGGGGAAATTTAGGTTGGACAGATGGAAAAAATCCTTCTCTGTGAGRGTGGGGAAGGTTAGGATGGAATTCCCAGAGAAGCTGCAGCTGCTCCATCCCTGGAAATGTCCAAGGCYRGGCTGGAYGGGGTTTGGAGAACCCTGKGAYTGGGAAAGTTCTCCCTGCCCATATAAATTTTAGATGAGATGATCTTCCAGTTTCCTTCCAACCCAAACCCTTCCGGGATTTCATGATTGGGGTTTCTGGAGTCTGTGGGGTTACGGAGGTGTTGCTGCTGTTAAATCAGGGGGTCCCACCCCTCGTGAGCCTCGTGGGCACCCACAGCCCCAGGCTGGGAGGTGTCACCACCCTCCCGGTGACAACGCTGGCTGCGTTTGCCCTCTGCAGCCGTGCCAGGCTGGGCACCGGAGCGTCCCATTTTCCCTCATTTTATCCAGCTTTCCCCCCAGCCCTGGCATTGCTGAACGGCAGCGCTGCTCTCCGGGCAACGATTTCCACATGCCTGCGTGTGCGCCGGGTGGAACGGGCCAGCACGAGGAAGAGGAGGAGGCACTGAACACATTTTCCTTTCCACGACTCGCTGCCCGCGCTCCTGTCGAGCGGCGGGGCGGCGGGGACGGGAACCGCCGGGGCGCAGCCGCTGTGAAATGTTCCCCGCTCTCCCTGGAGCAGCGAACGCACTCATGTGAGGCCGTGAGAGCTGAGACCGTGCCCAGAGGGTTCAGAGGGCTCTGCATCCTCGGCAGGAAGGCAGGTGAGCCCCGCTGGAGCCGAGCTGAGCTTCCCGCGGGAGCTGATGCGTTCCTGGGGTGGCCGTTCCTTCAGCCGGAGCTGTCGGGTTTCATCGCTTTCTGCATTTCCTGGTGGTGGCCGGGGCTCTTCTGATCTTCAGATCAGAGCTCGGGACCTCTCTCTCCCTGGGCAGAGCGCGGCTGGGTGGTCACATCGTTCTTGCTGGTTCTTACTGGGCTCGGTGTGTCATTCTTGGGGTGGCTGATCTTCCCCACACCCCAGGGATGGAGAAAGTGAACCCCCACCTCTCCCTGTGTGTGCTGTGGGACAGGGCTGTCCCCTGCTCTGAGGACAAGAGATCCATGGAGGGTTCAAATGGGGTTCCATGGGTCCAAAATTGGGTGTTCTTACGGCAAAAATGCTGTGATTTTTGCATCGAAGGATGCTCGGCATGGCTGTAACCAGGCTGCTCACTCCGCTGTGACACGTTTGGACACTGCTGTCACCTCTGCTCAGCCTGAGCTGCTCCGTTTTCCTCCCAGGGCAGGTCAGCCCGGCTGTCCCTGCCTCCCAGGCCACCCCGGGCTCTGTCCCCCGCCCTCCCCATGTCCCAAACCCGGGGCTGGCTGCGCTGTCCCCAGCGGGGCCTCACCGCGTGAGGGAGAAGCGGAGGATTTAATGCTTCTGGCCGGGAGCCACGCAGGGAGCGGGGAGAATGCCCGGGGCAGGCACAGCTCCACCGGCCCGGGGCTCTGACTGCGGCTCAGCCCCTCGGAATGCCCAAATCCCTGTCCTCACACCGGGGTTGGGATGGCTGTGCTGATCCCTCGCCATCCCTCTGTCCCTGTCACTTCCCCGCAGTGGCGTTTGCTGGCAGGGAAGGTTCTGGAGAGGAGAAAGGCWGGGAAAACCCTCGGGGTGTGATTGAGATGCGGCTCAGCATTCCCTGGGCCTCCCACAGCCGCTGCCGCCCGCAGCCTGMGGAGCACGGGAGCCGCTTTTCCCGGATTTGGGAAGCGGCGCAGCTCAGCAGCTCCTGCTGGGGTTATTTTCCAGTCTGGGGTGGTTTYCAGGTGAGGGATGYGGAGCAGGAATGGGATTGCTCCTCYCGGGAGGAAATCCCACAGCCAGGGCGAGCCCGGGGCCGTCCCAGGGTGATGGACACCGCATTCCTGCCCGGACAGGGCTCCTTCGGACAAAAACACACCCAGGGGTGTGCGGACCCTCCCTCCCCTCTGCTGCGACCCCTCCCCTTCAACCTCCCCCCTTGTCTCCCCTCCCCAGCCCTGCGCTGCTGGCGGGGAGGTGACAGGGGACACCCGCCGGGAGGAAACACCACCCGAGCATCCCTAAAAAAACGCAATTTCCATCAAAAGGGAGAGCAGCTATGGGCTGAGACCGCAGGCAGGGAGAGACTGGGAACTGTACAACCATTCCCTGTGTGGAATACACCGGGAGGAGGAGGAGGAGGAGGAGGAGGAGGAGGAGGAGAAGGAGAAGGAGAAGGAGAAGGAGAAGGAGAAGGAGAAGGAGAAGGAGAAGGAGAAGGAGAAGGAGAAGGAGAAGGAGAAGGAGAAGGAGAAGGANAGGAGAAGGAGAAGGAGAAGGAGAAGGAGAAGGAGAAGGAGAAGGAGAAGGAGAAGGAGAAGGAGAAGGAGAAGGAGAAGGAGAAGGAGAAGGAGGAGGATTTGCCGGGCAAAGCCACCCCCAGCATGAGCCGAGGCGACCACAATCATGATGTGGTTTCCCGGCCAGACCAGAATTTTAGGGAACTCTCCCAGCTACAACGAACTCGTCTTCACCCCGGTTTCCCCCACATCACCCCCGTGAGGGTGTGCGATCACACCGCGACAACACAAAAGGCAAAAAACAACCCCAGAACCCAAAGTAATTCTAGAAAAAAAACTCACCAAAAAAAACTCCTAACACTTTTGTCTGGCCTCTGCTCAGCCATTCCGCTGGCATGTTCGGAAAATGCCCCGAGGCTCTGCTTTGCAAATTCACTGCGGGACCAAAGAGGCGTCTCAGGTGGGTGCTGAATTCAACCCCAACGACCTCAGAGCACGCGGGAATTGTGCAGGGACACTTTTCTTTAGGTTCTGACGGGTGGAGCGCCCCCAGCCCCATTAACAGCCTCATCATCCCCCATCAGATGTGCCCCCTCCCATCCCCCGTGCCGGGATCCTCCCTCACCCCCTGATCCCTCCGCTCCTCTGCCCTCTCCGAGCCCGCCCGGCCCTCAATCCCTCCCGGCCGCAGCAGCTGGGCGCTTTCCCTCTCCACATCCTCCTGTCAGCCTCTCGCAGCCATCCCCGGCACGCTGATGACGGTAATTCACGTTTGTGAGGAATGTTCTGCCCCGACGAGCCGCTGGTGTGACACAGCCGCCTGTGCCCTGATTGCTGCAGCATTCCTGCCCTTTGCACGGCGCTTTCACTCCGTGGCTCCTCTGATTCTCCAATTTGCGGCCTCCACCTGAATTTGCCAGTCTTTCCCGGGAATTTTATTTTCCTTTCTGTTTCAGAAGGGATTTGCAGCGCCAGGTGGTCTCAGGCTGTGGCAGCAGYGGTTGGAGCGGCGCTGTGTGAGAATGACACATAAATGCTTGAGACATCTCCCCCCGGGTGACATCTCCCCTCTAAACAGAGGAGACGGGTGAATATGGAAGGCAGAGCCCTGCCAGAGCCTGGGATGTGGAAAAAAAAAAAAAAAACAAAACCAAAAAACCCGAAACCTGCCCATTTCTGCAGGCTGCAGCAGGAAGGGAGCGTGATGGGCGCTCACAGGGAGCTGAGTGTGCAGCACACATGACCGGGTACTCATTGACCAGGGTGACGGGAGGGCAGCGGCCACAGGAGCCAGGAGCCAGCCTGGATGTCACATCAGAGCCCTGGATGTCACATCAGAGTCCTGGGTGTCACATCAGGGCCGTGGATGTCACATTAGGGCCCTGGACATCACATCAGGGCCCTGGACATCACACCCTGGACATCACACCCTGCACATCATACCCTGGACATCACCTCACACCCCTGGGTCCCCCACTTTTCTCCTCCTCCCAAAGCCCTGAAGGTAAAAAGCACAAAATCCCCATCAGAGGTAGGTGACAAATGAGCTGCTCGCCCTGTGTCACCAAGGGTGGCACCGCGCCCCTGCTGCAAAGCCACCACATCCCAACTGGGCCTCAAACTTGAGCCCCCCACCCACCTCAGGAGGGGCAGTTCCAGTTCAGAACCCACTGGTTCACCCCTGGGTGCTCATGTCCTCACTGAAGAGCTGCTCTTGAAGCTATCACYCCACTCCCAGAGCACCCAAACATCTCTGAGGGCCCCAGGGGTGCTGTCCTGGGGTGAGCTAAAATGACCAGAGAAGCTGGGTCCTGCTGAAACCTCCCTTTCCTCCAGGGGACTCGGCTTTGACGTTTTTGCCGCGCCATCTGGGAGCCCTTYGCCGCTCCTCGAGGTGTCTCCCAGCCAGCCTGGTGCTTCTAAGATAAGAAACGAGAGTCAGCAAGTCCAACGAGACTCCCACGTTCGAAAGGGAAAAGGGGAAAGGGAGTTCTGTCAGCAGCAGAGGGAAAAAAGCCCGAATTTGTGTCTCCTGGGCAGTTTTCTTGTGGAATCTCCACATCTGGATGGAAAACCCTAAATGCTTCCTTCAACAGGATTTCCCCCCGGAGAATTTGTGTGTTGTGCCCTCAGTGTTCCCACCCTCCACACCCCGTGGAGATTAAATTTGTGCTTTCCCTGCCCAGGGGCATCCCCCTGCCCTCCCSCACCGCGCACATCCCCCAGATTTCGGCATCACATCCTCTAATCACAGAACCTCTGCTGTCAGACGGGGCCGTGTGTGGAGGCAAGGCGAGGATTAATATAGCCGAGGGTATAAGAAATTAATTACTTTCAGGCAGACAACGTTGGCACCTCCAGTCAGCCTGATTTATTTCCACGGCTGCTCTATTTTTGGCGAGCCGAGAATGTTTGACTAAATATAAGACAACAAGTAGCTGGAATGGGTGGCGGAGCCGCCGCTAAATGCTAAATCCACACCCCCGAGAGGCTGAAATCGCCRCGGCTGCCACTGCCCCGCTGCCCCGAGCTACCGAGAGGCTCAAGGGCGGGCAGGAAGGGCGGCAGGAGGGAACTCCCCCGGCTCGTGTGCGGGGCGGGGATCGCTGTGTGTTTGCGCGTCCGTGTGTTTGCGCGTCCTCCGTGCGCCGCTCCTGCCCGGGGCAGCGGCGCTGAGCGGGCTCCTTATCCCGGGGCTGCGGCGGGGAGGAGCCAGCGCCGCACGGAGCGGAGCCGAGCGCCGGCAGCGCTCCCGCACCGCGCCGGGTCCCGCACCGCCCCCGGGCCCGCTCCGGCTCCTTCGTGCTCCGGTATCGGCACCGGTACCGGCACCGGCTCYGCTCCACCTGCCCCGGTAYCGGCACMGGCTCCGCTCCGATTCTCCCGGCACCGGTACGGGCACAGCTTCGGCTTCCCCTGCTCCGGTACCGGCACCGGCTCCGCTCCACCTCTCCCGGTACCGGCACCGGTATCGCTCCAGCTCTCCCGTGCTCCGCTATCGGCTCCGGTACCGGCCCCGCTCCGACTCTCCCAGCACTGGCACGGACACCGCTCCGGCTTCCCCTGCTCCGGTACCGGCACCGCTCCAGCTCTCCCGTGCTCCGGTATCGCCTCCGGTACCGGCCCCGCTCCAGCCGCTCTCCGGTACCGGCCCCGTTCTCTGCCCGGCCCCGTTCCCGGAGCGGCCCCGCGGCTCCCGCAGCACCGCCCCCGCTCTGCCCCGCAGCCGGCAGGAAGGAGGAAGGGACACGGCAGGAGGAGGGAGAGCGACCTGCTCGGCGGCCGGTGAGTGCCGGGGTGACCCCGCCGAGGGTCGGGGGGCCCTGCCCGCCCCACCCCGACCGCTGCCTTTGGGACCGGCGGGGCAGAAAGTGCGAGGGRAGGGCAGCGCTGAAGTTGGAGGTGCGGGGCGGGAGGGTTCGGCTCGGTACGGATTTATCCCTCTGTGTTGTTTCCCCGGTGTGGGAGATTCCTGCGCGTGTTTTGGCCCCAAACTGCTTTCGGGAGCCCGGCCAGCCCGCCGCTCGCTGCCGGACTTTGACAGGCACCCCTGGCGTGGGTCCCGCTGTGAATGGCCCGGGGGGACCCTTGTGGTGCGGGTGACACCCAGGGTCGGTCTGGCGGGTTCCTGGCTCGTTCCTGGCTCGTTCCTGGCTCGTTCCTGGCTCGGGAGGGAGCGCTGCCCCGGGCTGGCAGCTCGGCATTCCCTCAGCGCTGCAGTTTTGGGTGGCTGTCGCTCTCAGCGCTGCCTGTTGCTGTGACGAGCTCCCAGGGCTGTGGGGGACTGGCCCCAGAATTCCAGGCCCCCAGTGGGGAGCTGCCCTCCCTGCCGTGCCAGCCTGAAAATCCCGGCTTGAACRTGAAAACAGCCTGGGATGAGCGTGTTGGCACAATGGTGGCATCAGCTCTGMAAGGAGGAAAGAATCAGGGTCAGGCCTGGGGCTGCTGGCGCTGGGTTTTGCTCTGTGCATGAAGGAAATGAGCAGGGCAGCGTGATGGGTGATGTGAGCCGGGCTCGGGGAAGGTGCCTGAAGGGGGGAAAGATTTGAATGATCATCAGGCAGAAAGCTGGAGCCTCTGGATGAGATCTGGAGGCTCTGGATGAGATTTGGGAAAGGGCTGGAGCCTCTGGATGAGATTTGGGTAACGGCTGGAGCCTCTGGATGAGATCTGGAGGCTCTGGATGAGATCTGGGAAAAGAGCTGGAGCCTCTGGATGAGATGTGGGAAAGGGCTGGAGCCTCTGGATGAGATCT
>NW_026624518.1:49619-50625 GCF_030028575.1 Malurus melanocephalus
GGAAAGAGCAGGAGCCTCTGGATGAGATTTGGGAAAGGGCTGGAGCCTCTGGATGAGATCTGGGGAAGGGCAGGAGCCTCTGTGTGAGATTTGGGAAAGGGTTGGAGGCTCTGGATGAGATCTGGAGGCTCTGGATGAAATTTGGGAAAGGGCTGGAGCCTCTGGATGAGATCTGAGAAAGCTGGAGCCTCTGGATGAGATCTGGGAAAGGGCTGGAGCCTGTGGACGAGATTTGGAGAAGGGCTGGAGGCTCTGGATGAGATCTGGAGGCTCTGGATGAGATGTGGAAAAGGGCAGGATGCTCTGGATGTGATCTGGAGGCTCTGGATGAGTTCTGGGAAAGGCTGGAGCCTCTGGATGAGATCTGGGAAAGGGCTGGAGCCGTCAGACAGGGCTCTGTGAGGAACCAGGATTAATTAATTCCCTCCTCAGTGATGCTGGGGCAGGTCTGGGGTGTGGATCCGGGCAGTACCAGCACATGGGGCTGAAATGAGGCGAGTGCAGGCAGAATCCCGTTCTCCAGCYTCACCAGGGCCTGTGGGGWKGGGGAGGTGTGGGAAAAGCAGTTCCTGCGATCCCAAAGAGATTCCCTCGGTGCCAACACCCCTTGGGAATGGTCAGCTGGTGTCAGCGGGCACACACGGGTGGCACAGAGATCTCAAGGTGCTTTTGTGGCCTGGAACATCCTTTTCTCTATAAAAAAAAGGTCGGAGGTGATGTCCAGGARTCCCAGAAGGAAGAGGCAGGAATGGGAGAGCACTGGAATCTGAKATTCCACCCATGGAACTCCCTCTGTGTGTGTCTGTGTGAGGCACCCAGCTCAGAGTTCACTGATTTTCAGGCTCTCTGTCCCGCCAGAAGATCTCTGAGCGAGTTTTGGTGTCCGTTCTCCAGGCAGGAGAGGGCAGGGCTTGCAGATCTGTTCCCGACTTCCCAGGGTTACTCATTCAGCTGGAAAACCTCATCCAAATGGGAGCAGTTCATAAATGAGCAGCAGAAAAACCTC
>NW_026624518.1:51170-54082 GCF_030028575.1 Malurus melanocephalus
CTCCGCAGAGCTGGCAGGGATGGGAAGCGCTGAAATCCTCATCTCCACGGCCCCGTTCACTGAGCCAGCTCTTTGTGGTGCCCTGAATGGACCCTTCAGAGAGGGTGACAGAGGGACACGATGGTGTCACACGTACAGGTGGCTGGAGAGCAGCTGGCTGCTCTTTGTTAGCTTCCCAACAAGCTGCCACCTCTCGTGTGCGCTGTCACTTGTCCCTCGGGTGCTGCAGGGGTCAGGTTTTGCCTTTTGCTGGCGCTGGATCCAGACCAGGCAGATTAAATCGGTTGTGCTTTGCACAGGGTGAAACACAGAGGGAAAACGGCTCAGGGTGAGTTCTGATCAGCTGAATTTTGTTCTCCCAGATCTGTGAGGATTTCTGTGTTCTCCCTGTCCGGTCAGGCACTGAGTGTCCACTCTCTGTGTCCATTAAAATATCCACACTGCAGTTTCTGCTGAGACCATCATCCCCTGGCTCCGGCCTTCTGGAGAGAAACAAATRTTTGGTCAATCCCTGTAAACCCTGGACATTCCTCTGGCTTCCACACAGACCTGAAGTTCGGGCCAGCAGGGMTGAGAATCTCCAGAAAATCTGAGATCTGTATGTTTGGAGTCRTGGCCAGGAAAAGTAAGAGTTTCCAAGAGGGCTGATGTTCAGGAGGAACCTCCCAAATTCTCCTTCCWTCCTCAGGGAAATCGAGGCAGCTTTTCCAGGCAGCAGGAGGGGGGGGGTTTGGCTCAGCTCGGAGGAGATCCCGAGCTTGGAGCGAGTTCTGCTCAGTGCAGTTCCTGTGCTGACACCCCAAAAGCTCGGCTGGGCTGGGCTGGGTTTGATTTTGAGCAGGCAGGGGAGCACTGAGAGGTCTCTGAAAGACCCGGCGAGCCCTGTCCAGCAGAGCTTTGTCCTTCTGGCTTTGCTCTCCTCCAAATCCACTGGAAATCCCGGGAATCCCGGCGGCAGGAAATGGCCTGTTGCTGAGCTCAGACCCCGCTCAGGTGAACGATTAACCCTGCGGAGCGCTCTGCAATCCGCCCGGAGCATCTCCCACCCTCTCCCTCCCTCCCCGCTCCCATCCAGGGCCCTTCCCTGCTTTTCCCGCAGCCAGCGCTGCTCATCTGCCGCTCGTTTGCTCGCTCGCTGCCGATCTCTGGCTCCTCTCTCTCGTCTGGCTGGAAGGGAAACTGCTGCGGGATTATTTTCGAGCCACGGAGCAGCGCGGGCAGCCCTGGGAGAGGGCAGGGGTTCATCTGTGCTGCTGCCACCGCTGCCACCTCTCATCCTTCTGCTCTTCCTCTGCCTCCCTCCCTCCACACGGCTCATCCCAACCCCGACCCAGGCCCTGCATCCTCTCTCCTCCCGCCTTTTAGGGATGTTGCTCCAAGCCCATCCACAATTCCAGATGGATTTTCACAGCCACGTTCCCCATCGGGTATCGCCCGCGTCCCTTCCTACCCACTGGGTTGATCCCCGCTGGAAATCTGGGCATTCATTCCAACATCTCATGGAAATCTGGGCATTCATTCCAATGTCTGATGGAAATCTGGGTGTTGATTTCAATCCCTGATGGAAATCTGGGTGTTGATTTCATCCCCCGCTGGAAATCTGGGCGTTCATTCCAAGTCCTGCTGGAAATCTGGGCATTCATTTCCACCCCTGCTGAAAATCTGGGCATTCATTTCCACCCCTGCTGGAAATCTGGGCGTTCAATCAAATCCCTGCTGGAAATCTGAACGTTCATTCTAACTCCTGTTGGAAATCTGGGCATTCATTTCAATCCCCTTTGGAAATCTGGGCATTCATTTCAATCCCCACTGGAAATCTGGGCATTCATTTCAATGTCAGCTGGAAATCTGGGCATTCATTCCCACCCCTGATGGAAATCTGAGCGTTCATTCTAACTCCTGTTGGAAATCTGGGATTTCATTCCAACATCTGATGGAAATCTGGGCATTAATTTCAATCCCCTCTGGAAATCTGGGCGTTCATCTCAACCCTATCTGGAAATCTGGGCGTTCATTCCAACCCCTTCTGGAAATCTGGGCATTCATTTCAACTCCCACTGGAAATCTGGGTGTTCATTTCAACCACTGCTGGAAATCTGGGCGTTCATTCCAACGTCTGATGGAAATCTGGGCGTTCATTTCAATCCCCACTGGAAATCTGAGCTTTCATTCTAACTCCTGTTGGAAATCTGAGCATTCATTTTAATCCCCACTGGAAATCTGAGCATTCATTTCAATCCCCACTGGAAATCTGGGCGTTCATTCCAATCCCTGATGGAAATCTGGGCATTCATTCCCACTCCTGATGGAAATCTGAGCATTCATTCTAACCCCTTCTGGAAATCTGGGCGTTCATTTCCAACCCCTGTTGGAAATCTGGGCATTCATTTCAATCCCCTCTGGAAATCTGAGCATTCATTCTAACTCCTGTTGGAAATTTGGGCATTCATTCCAATCCCCTCTGGAAATCTGGAGGGATCTGGAGGAGACAGAACCCGCGGGAATTCAGCTCAGGGATGTGCGGCGCTCGCTCCGGTGCGTTGGATCCCAGCACGGCAATTCCGGCTTTGGTCGTGGATTTTTCTCCCATTTTCTGCCCTTCCTGTCACCCCCAGGGCGCTGGGGGCAGAAATATTCGGGAAGTGGTCAGAGGGGGATGTTTGAGCTGCTGGTCACTCAGGGGTTGGGATTTATCCTCAAACCATTCCAGTGCTGGTCACTCAGGGGTTGGGATTCCTGATCCCACAGGGATTTATCCTCTGGTCACTCAGGGGTTGGGATTCCTGATCCCACAAGGATTTATCCTCTGGTCACTCGGGGGTTGGGATTCCTGATCCTATAGGGATTTATCCTCTGGTCACTCAGGAATTTGGATTCCTGATCCGACAGGGATTTATCCTCAAACCATTCCA
>NW_026624519.1:0-1395 GCF_030028575.1 Malurus melanocephalus
GGTTTGGGTTGGGAGGGACCTCAAAACCCATCCAGGGCCACCCCTGCCATGTGTGGACATCTCCGCTGTCCCAGGGTGCTCCAAACCCCGTTCAGCCTGGCCTGGATCCACAGCTTCTCTGGGAATTCCATCCCAGCGCCTCAGCGAGGAATTTCTTCCTGAAAAAGCCCGGCTGTGAATCAGCGAGAGCTCAGATCCCTCCCCGATTCCTTCAATCCTTCTGCAGCCGCTCCCCACCCATCCAATCACWCCAGCGAATATTTAATAATATGATTTAATTACTACTTAGGCCCATCAGCACGTCCTGTGGAAGCAATCCCCCCTCTGGAATGGRGAGAAGCAGAAAGGTGCGGGTTTGATCTGCGTCACCCCCTCGGGATCTTTCCCTTTTCCTGAACCATGAAATGGTGAAAAACATGAAATCCCAAGAATTATAAGCACCTTTTCAATCCCAGATCCTGCCAGGAAGGTGAAGAACCCCTCGGTTCTGGAATTCTGCATTCTGGAATTCCTTTGGAGCGGTTCCTCAGCCCCGGAAAGGCCAAACTCGATTTAATTCCTCATTTTCCGCTCCCCTCCAGCCCGGATCGGTTCCCGATCGCTGCCGCGGGTCCTTAAACCTCCCATCAGCTCCTCTCGGCTCATTTAGCACAGCAATAAACGCTAATTGCCGGGGTGATTAACACTAATTACTGCTGTGAACAAGCRGGGCCGGGCCGGAATTCTCCACCGAACGTCCAGGAACCCCAAATCCTCTGGAATCTGCCCCAAAATGGGGACTCCCGAAGGGCACAAATCCACTTTCACCCCAATGTTTTCAGTTCCATTCGTTCCTCCCCGAGCTCTGATTTTGGGGGAAGCATCCGAGCGTTCGCGGGTGCCATGGAAACCCCGCGTTCCGCCCGGTGAGCGACGAATTCCATTTCAATTTCCATTTTCCACGGATGGTTTGGGCTCGGGCATTAAGCAAACATTTATGGAAAACGCTGGAATCCGTCAATGTTAAATGGAGCTGAACCCRCGCCTCCTCGGGAGCGGGAAATCATCGGGAAGGGGTCACTGAAATCCACAGAATCGGCTCAAAAAGCACCAAAAATGAGAAGGTTTTGTTTTTTGGGGTGGCCCACCGGGTAGCTCTTGATTTTGGGGGTTTTCTTGTGGAGCTGGAGATGGAGGGATAAYCCAAGGCCCGAGGAGTTTGGGGTTCCCTTTCCTGGCTGTGGCTGTGAAGGATTTTTATACCCAAAAAAGGCTCATCATCGTCGCTTTTATGGGGTGGGGGTGGAAGCTCTGACTCTTCTGGGAGAGGCGAGGGATGCTCCCARTGAAGGAGAGGGCTTTTTGGGGATCTGAATCCCGCTGGGAAGCAAGGATCTGAATCCCGCTGGGAAGCAA
>NW_026624519.1:2911-4385 GCF_030028575.1 Malurus melanocephalus
GTTTTGAGCAGGAATTTTGGGGCTCGTCCCTTTTCCTGCTGCTGTGAAGTTTCAGAGCAAACCCCTCACAYCCAGGATCCTCCAAGCTCATTTCCCATTTTTTAGCGGAATTTTGGCTTTTCCACCTTTCACCACTTCACCCTCACCCAGCCTCCCTTCGTTAGGGGATAATTAGCGGTCATTTCCAATTAACCCTTGAGCCACCACCCCCCTCATTAAGGGATATAAGCGGTCATTACCAATTAACTCTCGAGCCGCCGCTCCCCTCATTAAGGATAATGAGTGGTCATTACCAATTAACCTTTGAGCCGCCAGGCCCCTCGCTAATGGATAATGAGCGGTCATTACCAATTAACCCTTGAACCGCCACGCCCTTCATTAAGGATAATGAGCGGTCATTACAAATTAACCCTTGAGCCGCCGCTCTCCTAATGAAGTGATAATGAAGAGGTCATTACCAATTAACCCTTGAGCTGCCACCCCCCTCATTAAGGCATAATGAACCAGTCTCCACACGGGCTCACCAAGGAACATTTATCCACGAAAATCCATGGCGGGACAATCTGGACGAGCACACGCAGACACGGACGGACGGAGGGGTTGGGTTTCCTCTCATTTGGGACGTTCCCATGGGAAGAACTTCCCGGAAAGCTCCTTCCGGCTGCCACCACCCCAAATCCCGAATTCCCGGCCCCTGGCTGGGGTCCAGTGGGGTCGGGAGCACCCTGGGACAGTGGGAGGGGTCCCTGCCCATGGCAAATCCCAGCCCTCGGGACACCCAGGGCCGCATCCCAAACCCCCGGGATTCCAGAGGGATTGGGGACAGGGATGCAGGAAAAGAGGAGGTTTAAGGTGAAGGAGGGAGGAGCTGGATGGGATTTTGGAATTGGGAATTCCTGGCTGGGAGGGGCTGGGATGGAATTCCCAGAGCACCTGTGGCTGCCTCTGGATCCCTGGCAGTGCCCAAGGCCGGGCTGCAGCACCCTGGGACAGGGGAGGTGTCCCTGGGGTGGCCCTGGATGGGATTTAAGGTCCTTCCCACCCAAACCATTCCCTGTGTGCTCCCAGGTGGACACAGAGCAAACATCCCATCTTTTGGGATGGCCTCGATCCTAAATCCTCATCCCTAYCCCTGCCTCCATCAATAACTCAGCACTGGAGGGTGAAAGGGACAACCTGGATTTGGGGGATTGCACTGAAATCCCATTTGCAGAGAACATTTTGGGTTTTGATCCCATKGCCCATTCCCATCATCCCAAACCAGCCCCGCTGCCCTCACCCAGGTCACAGCTCGGGGAATTCTCCCCCTTTATTTCCAGAGCTCCTTTGCCCCGGGAGCTTTCCAGGCTGCCAAGTGTCCGCTTGGATCGCAGTCTGCGCTCGTTCCTCGGGGTTATCCCGGTCCTCCCACTGAGATTTCCTCAGAGCAGCCTTCTGTCACTCCCTGCAGTCCGACCCCGATGACACTGCGGTC
>NW_026624519.1:5252-8414 GCF_030028575.1 Malurus melanocephalus
GTCCGTGCAAATCCACCGAGCGTTTCTGCAGCGTTCATCCCTCATTTCTCCAGCACTTATCCTCCAGTGTTTATCCCTCATTTCTCCAGCATTTATCYCTTATTTATCCCTCATTTCTCGAGCATTTATCCATTATTTATCCCTCATTTCTCCAGTGTTTATCACTCTTTTCTCCAGCATTTATCCCTCATTTATCCCTAGTTTCTCCAGCATTTATCCCTCATTTATCCAACATTTATCACTCATTTCTCCAGCATTTATCCCTCGTTTCTCCAGCCTGATTTCCACACCACAAACGAGATCTTGGACCAGCAGCCAGGAGCAAATTCCCACAAAATTGTCCCCAAATTTGTGGGTTTTTTCCCCAAGGGCTGAGTTTATCCTTTTGAGGATTTTATTTCCTATTTTCTCCTCACTCCAAGTGTGTGTTTGGACATTGGAGTGTTCTCCACCCTCATTTATCMAGTATTCATCCCTCGTTTCTCCAGCATTTATCCCTAATTTATCCAACATTTATCCCTAATTTCTCCTGCATTTATCCCTCATTTCTGCAGTATTTATCTCTCGTTTCTCCAGCATTTGTCACTCATTTCTCCAGCCTGATTTCCACACCACAAACGAGATCTTGACCAGCAGCCAGGAGCAAATTCCCCTCAGATTGCCCCTGAATTTGTGTTTTTTTTTTTTTTTTTCCCCATGAGATGAGTTTATCCTTTTGGGGATTTTATTTCCTTTTTTTTCCTCACTCCGAGTTTGCTTTCGGACATTGGAGGAGCCCTGGGTTTGAGCAGCCCCGGGGAAAAGGATCCATCGGAGCAGGACTGAAATATTCCACATATCCAACCACAAACCTCAAGGGTTTTGTGAAGGAAAAGAAATTACCCCATTAAACCAAAATCCAGGAGGTGGAAATGAATCATCTCAGCCCTGGGAGTGAAACAAGCTCTGCAGGATTCCCGATTTCCTGTCAATCCTTGTTTTTTTGGGGTGGAATCTGTTTCCAGAGGGCGAGAAACGCTTTGGGATGGTTTCTCCTGTTCCAGAGCTCCTCAGTTCGGGAGCCCATCCAAGAGGCACCACCTCGGGATTTCTGGGGAATCACAGGGAACCAAAGCCCGGCTCAGCTCTGAGTGCCTTCAGGAGATCATTTGGGAGATCCTTCAGGGAATCCTTCAGGAGACCCTTTGGGAGACCTTTGGGAGATCCTTTGAGAAATCCTTAGGGACACACTTTGGGAGATCCTTCAGGAGACCCTTTGGGACACCCTTTGGGGGATCCTTCGGGAGACACTTTGGGAGACCCATCAGGAGATGCTTTGGGAACCCTTCGGGAGATCCTTCCAGAGATCCTTCCGTAGATCTTTCCAGAAACCCTTCAGGACACCCTTTGGGTGATCCCTGCTGCCCTGAGTGGGTTTGGAGCGGCTGAAGGAGCCCCTGGAGCAGAGGGATGTGGATGCCGGAGATGATCCAACACCACATGGGAACTCTTGGATCTGAGTCGTGGCCCCATGGAGTCAAAAACAGTGTCTTTTGGGAATTTGCTGGATTTTGAGGTTGACCATCCCTCTGGATGTCCAGCAGGGAGAAGGAAACAAAGGACGGGAGGAGGGAAGTGCGGGACGGGTTCATTTTCCCTCGGGGTGGGAAGCGCTGGGAGATCCCTCGTGCCTCACAGAGAGCGGGGCCAGCGTCGGAATTCTGGAGCAAAACCCCGCTCTGTCCCGTTCCTGCATCCCCTCCACCTGTCTGGCATTCCCGGTGCCCAACCCCATGACGGAAGACACCGAACTCATCCCAAGGATTTGCTGCCGGGCTCTGCCCCGGGAAAGAGGCAGGAAAACAGCGCGGAAAACGCCGGCACGGCACAACGGGGCGGTGACACTGACGTGGCACCCCGGGGACGGGAACATCCCTAGGTCAGGGTGTTGGAGTAGAAGCTGAGGCTCTCAGAGACGGTTTTGGAGTCGCTGCGGGAGGAGCCGTTGGAGGTCATGTCCAGGGAGAGCCGCTTGGCCCTGCCGGCATCGTCCAGGTCATCGTCAGCCACGCAGAGCGCCGAGGACACGGTGGTGGTGTCCATCCTGCTGACCTTGGACACGGAGCTCTGCGTGTGTAGGAAACGCGCTGAGCGCAGCTCCAGCCCCTCGTAGTCACCGGCGCTGACCCACGGGCACCAGCGGAAGGCGTGCTTGAATCCCACCCGGAACCTGCGGGGACAGAGCGGGGACAGGCGTGGGGGCGGCCGGAGGCATGGGATGGAGATGGACAGAGGGATGGGATGGACATGGAGATGGACAGAGGGATGGGATGGACATGGAGATGGACAGAGGAATGGGATGGACATGGAGGTGGACAAAGGGATGGGATGGAGATGGACAGAGGAATGGGATGGACATGGAGATGGACAAAGGAATGGGATGGACATGGACAGAGGGATGGGATGGACATGGAGATGGACAGAGGAATGACATGGAGATGGACAAAGGGATAGGATGGAGACGGACAAAGGAATGGGATGGAGACGGACAAAGGAATGGGATGGAGACGGACAAAGGAATGGGATGGAGACGGACAAAGGAGTGGGATGGAGATGGACAAAGGAATGGGATGGACAGGGAGATGGACAGAGGAATGGGGAGATGAAGCTCAGCTTTTCTAAACATGACAAAATTGCCATTTTTCACTAAGGGGAGGAAAAAACCCACCGAGAAATGAAAAACCCACTGGGAAATCCCAATTAGCAGTCGGGATTGTTTAGATTGATGTTTGCCCTCAAAACCCACARGGACCAGGAAAGACTCCAGGCGAGAATTGTGCCATCCCTACATCTCCTGGAAGCGACAGAGGGCAGGACAGAACCACCCTGAAAAAGCCCCATCCATCCTTTCCTCCCCGAGCCCCCTCTCCATCTCCCCACCCCACATTCCSCATCACCCCGAGGTGCTCCCGGGGGCTCGCACCTGTCGTTGAGGCAGCAGTAGATGATGGGGTTGTACATGGTGGAGCTCATGGCCAGCCACATGACGGCCAGGTAGACCTGCTGGATGAACCTCTGCAGGTACCACTCGGGCCGCAGGTACTGCAGCGTGAAGTAGACGTGGTAGGGCAGCCAGCAGAGCGCGAAGGTGCACACCACGATGATCATCATCTTCACCACCTG
>NW_026624519.1:9105-14523 GCF_030028575.1 Malurus melanocephalus
GTGTGGTCAACATCCTGGTTAAAAAACTTTTGTGGAGGTGATGTCGGTTCAGAGGACTCTGCTCCATGTTCAACCCATCCCTGTCATTCCACCCTTTGGAATGGCCTTTCCAACTGGGAATGTGTGACCAACATCTTGGTGAAATCACTTTTGCGGAGGAGGCGCCCGCAGCTCCATTTTCAACCACTGAGTCCTCACCTGCTCCCACTCCTAATGAAGGGTTTGGGGCTGGGATTGGTTGGGATTGGATAGGAATTCTGGGTCCAGCTGTGCCTGGAATTCCTCAGCTGCTTCTCTGAGATCTGCTCGTGGTTGGGATTGGATAGGAATTACGGATCTATCCAGGCTCAGAATTCCTTACTTTGTGCTTGGCTGACACCTGCTCATGATTGGGATTGGATGGGAATTATGGGTCCAGCCAGGTTCAGAATTCCTCACCTTTTGCTTCTCTGAGATCTGCTTGCGGTTGGGATTGGATGTGAGTTCTGGATCCAGCCCTGCCTGGAATTCCTCACCTTCTGTTTCTCCAAGGCCCACTCATGGTTGGGATTGGATGTGAATTCTGGCTCCATCCACTCCCAGAACTCCTCATCTTCCTCTTGGCCAACACCTGCTCGTGGTTGGGATTGGATGGGAATTCTGGATCCATCCTCAGAATTCCTCACCTTCAGAATTTCTCACCTTTTGTTTCTCTGAGATCTGCTCATGGTTGGGATTGGATGTGAATTCTGGATCCATCCACTGGCAGAATTCCTCACCTTCTGTTTCTCCAAGACCCACTCATGGCTGAGATTGGATGAATTCTGGACCCATCCACTCCCAGAACTCCTCACCTTCCTCTTGGCCGACACCTGCTCATGGTTGGATTGGATGAATTCTGGATCCATCCACCCTCAGAATTCCTCACCTTCCGCTTCTCTGAGACCCACTCACGGTTGGGATTGGATGAATTCTGGATCCAGCCCTGTCTGGGATTCCTTATGTTCTGCTTCTCTTAGACCCACTCATGGTTGGGATTGGATGAATTCTGGCTCCATCCACTCCCAGAACTCCTCACTTTTCTCTTGGCCGACACCTGCTCATGGTTGGGATTGGATGAATTCTGGCTCCATCCACTCCCAGAACTCCTCACTGTGGAAGGTAGCTAAGCTGAGAAGGGTCACGTAGACATTTTACAGCTTGGTGAGATGAAGGAATGCAGATGTCGCGCTCAGATAGAATAATTGCTGAAATTGTGTGAACCATCCTTCTGAGGCGATGGGAAGGCAATGCAAGGACATCATGTTTTTAAGCCGCTGGAAACTCCCTATGAGGTATTTGTGCTAGTTAGCCTTGGGAAAAAGTAGAAGTAGATAAGGGAAATTTGGCAAATGAATCATTAGAGGTGGAGTTGACGTGYAAGACGTGGACCTATGAAATATATGTRTTACAGAATATGCATGAGCTCATTATGTTATAAAACTTGGACATTGTTTACAATAAATCGAAGTTTGCTTATAACTCATATTAAGTGGTCCGAGTCTTCCCTTCGCGACACCTCACCTTCCTCTTGGCCGACACCTGCTCGTGGTAGCGGTCGGAGGAGTCTCCGGGGATCTCACTGGCCCAGAGCGTGCGGCCGACCACGGCGTAGGCGCAGCCGATGACCAGCAGCGGCAGCAGGTACAGCAGCACCGTCATGCAGAAATGGTACCTGGAAAAATGGGACCGGCCCTGAGCGTCCCCGGCCCGTCCTTGTCCCGCTCCGAGGGAAAGGGTCAGGCTCGGGAAGAAGATTGTGCACAAATCCCGCACAATTCCCACACAAATCCTGCACAATTCCCACACAAATCCCGCACAATTTCCGACAATTCCTGCACAAATCCCGCACAATTCCCTCACAGCTCCTGCACAAATCCTGCACAAATCCCAAACAAATCCCAAACAAATCCCGCACAATTCTCACACAAATCCCGCACAATTTCCGCATAAATCCTACAAAATTCCCGCACAATTCCCGCACAAATCACACAAAATTCCTGCATAAATCCCACACAAATCCCGCACAATTTCCGACAATTCCTGCACAAATCCCGCACAATTCCCTCACAGCTCCTGCACAAATCCGCACAAATCCTGACAAATCCCCCACAAATCCCAGACAAATCCCGCACAATTCTCGCATAAGTCCCACACAATTCCTGCATTAATTCCACAAAATTCTTGTACAATTCCCGCACAAATCCTGCAAAATTCCCACATAAATCCCCCACAATTCCCACTCAATTCCCACACAATTCCCGCACAAATCCCACACAAATCCCCCACAATTCCCACTCAATTCCCACACAATTCCTGCACAAATCCCGCACAATTCCCACACCTGGAATTCCTGCGGAGCTCAGGCCGGGAAGGATTCCCAGCTTTCACCGCAATCTTCTCCCTTTTCTGTTCCCTCCCCACCCCATCTGGAATAAAACCCATGGAGACTCATCCTGCTCATGATAATTGGGGGTAAAGCGGATTTTCCCCTTCACGGATAATTTTACCCCCTCAGGGGGGTTATTTTACCTTTTTTGGGGTGTTTTATACCCAGATTTTCCCCCTCCTTGGCACCTCCTGGGATGGAGGAAAAATCCTGGGAATATCCTGAGGGAAGGATGTTTGAGCTGAGCTGAGTTTTCTCCTCTCTTCACACCCCGAATTATCCKGGGGATGGATTTGGGCTCTGCTCCCACCTTTACCTGGAAGCCCTGCCAGAAACGGGGGATTTTGGCTCAGGAAATCTGGGAATATTAGGAAGAAATAAAGGATTTTCCTGAGGGACAAACACTGGGGCTGGGGTGCAACTCCCCAAAATCCTGGGCTCCGGTGGCACCAGACACCACCCCGGTCCCCAAATGGGGCCAAACCCGTGGAGTTTGGTTAAAATGTGGCAAAATTTGKTTAAAATGTGGCAGAATTCAGTGGCCAGAGCCACTCTCGGGGCTCTGGAAAGGGCAGGAGCCTGGGGCTGCTCATGTCGGGGATAAACAGATCCCAAATCCAGCGAGATCGAAGCGGCAGCTCAGGCTCCAGGCTGTGAGCTGGGGAGGGGGGTGGGCTGGGAATGAACTGGGAATGCACTGGGAATGCTCTGGGAATGAACTGGGAATGTACTGGGAATGAGCAGGGAATGAAATGGGAGCACTGAGAATGCTCTGAGAGCACTGGGAATGCACTGGGAAGAAACTGGGAGCATTGGGAATGCATTGGGAATGCACTGGGAGTGCACTGGGAGTGCACTGGGAATGCACTGGCGATGCACTGGGAGCACTGGGAATGCACTGGGAGTACTGGGAATGAACGGGGAATGCACTGGGAATACACAGGGAATGAACTGGGAATGCACTGGGAATACACAGGGAATGAAATGGGAGCACTGAGAATGTTCTGGGAGCACTGGGAATGAACTGGGAATGCAGTGGGAATGCAGTGGGAATGAGCTGGGAATGAACAGGGAATGAACTGGGAGCACTGAGAATGCTCTGAGAGCACTGGGAATGAACTGGGAATGAACTGAGAATGCACTGGGAGCACTGGGAATACACTGGGAATACACTGGGAGCACCGGAAATGCACTGGGAAGGAACTGGGAACACTGGGAATGCACTGGGAATGCACTGGGAATGCACTGGGAGCGCTGGGAATGCACTGGGAATGCACAAGGGGTGCACTGGGAATGCACTGGGAATGCCGTGGACCCGTGAGGATTTCTATTACAGAGAATTTGGTTTAAAATAAAATCAATCCATTCTGGGTTTATCCCCCACAAGGGGCCGGATGCTCCGACCCCACAGTTGCTTCCTGGAAAATCCCTTTTTCCCTAAAAACCGAGGCCCCAAACGTGGCTGTTGCCGGCCTGGCAAAATCCCAAATGCTGCCGGGTCAGTGGGGTTTCATTCCCGAGGCTTTGGGGTCTCAACAGGGGTTTTTGGGGTCTCTGCAGGGTTTTTTGGGGTCTCTGCCGGGATTTTTGGGTTTCTGCAGCAGTTTTTGGGGTCTCTGCAGGGGTTTTGGGGTTCTGCTGTGGTTTTTGGGCTCTCTGCAGGGGTTTTTGGGGTCTCTGCAAGGGTTTTTGGGGTCTCTGCAGGGTTTTTTGGGGTCTCTGCAGCGGTTTTTGGATTCTCTGCAGGGGTTTTTGGGGTCTCTGCAGGGGTTTTTGGGGTCTCTGCAGGGGTTTTTGGGGTCTCTGCAGGGGTTTTTGGGCTCCATCCCAAGCTCCTGCCGCTCTCCGGCCCCGCAGCCGCTCCTGGCCCTGCCCTGGCTCCTCTCCCCGGGATCTGCGGTTGAATCATCGCTCCGGAGGGTGAGCAGGGCTGCGGGAATTGTCCCGCGGGGAGCGGGGCTGGCCCGGCCCCGCTGCCGTCTGGTCCCCGCAATCTCATTTGGCCCGTCCCCGCCCAGCCCTAATCCCATTTGGGATGGGGTTGGTGGGGCTGGATTTGATTTGGGTCATTCCGGTGGCGTCTCCGTGGCTCCGGAGGAGGATTTTGTTGCGGTTCCCATGGAAGTCGGGATGCTCGGAGCAGCTGAGAGCCGCAGGAATGCCGGGCGGAGCTGCGGGATAACGTCAGCGCCACAGAGCCGCATTTCCAGACAGCCCCGGGAATTCTTTTGGGATCAGCTCTGGAATTATCTCTGCGCTGCTCTGCCTGCGGGGTTTCCGGGATCAGAGCGCTGGGGTTCGCAGCTGAGAGTGTTTCGGGGGGGTTGGATTTAGGATCTGGTGTGGGATAGAGGATCCTGGAGGAATTGGGGGATGTTGGAGGATAAAGCCGTCACCTCCTTTTCCCCGGGAAATCCCGGGAATGATGAGGTGGAAGGGACGTCCAAGGGGGCTCTGATCTGCCAGAGGAGCTGGGGATCCCTTCCCTGAACCCCAAACCCTCAACAACCCCAAATGGAATTGGGATAGATCAGGTGATCCCTTCCCTTCCCTCAACAACCCCAAACAGAACTGGGATGGATCCAGTGATCCATTCCCTTAGAACCCCAAATGGTCACTGATGGAATTGGAATGGAATTGGGGTGGATCCGGCCATCCCTTCCCTTAACAGCCCCAAATGGAATTGGGATAGATCAGGTGATCCCTTCCCTCAACAACCCCAAATAGAATTGGGATGGATCAGGTGATCTCTTCCTTTAACCCCAAATGGAATTGGGATGGATCAAGTGAACCGTTCCTTTAGAACCCCAAATGGTCACTGATGGAATTGGGATGGAATTGGGACGGATCTGGCCATCCCTTCCCTTAACCCCAAACCCTCGACAACCCCAAATAGAATTGGGATGGGTCCGGCAATCCCTTCCCTGAACCCCAAATGGAATTGGGATGGATCTAGTGATCTGTTCCCTTAGAACCCCAAACAGTCACTGAAGGAATTGGGATGGAATTGG
>NW_026624519.1:16089-18562 GCF_030028575.1 Malurus melanocephalus
TCCTCTGGGATCGGCGGTTTGGAAAAGCCACCAAATGATCCATCCAAACCAGCCTCAGTCAGCTGCCGGGAATGGCGGAATATTCCAGGCTGGGAGGGGCCCCCGAGGATGGGATGAGGTTGGGAACCCCCCAGAGCCCCCAGCCCCGGCTCTGTCGGTGCTGCTCCCCACAGGAGGTGACGAACAGACCAAGGAGTGACCTGGGAGCTGCCAATCCTGGCTTGGGGCACCTCCCCGGGATGCTCAGTGCCTTCCCTGGGCTCCAGGAAAATTCCACAGAAAAATCCCACAGCTTCAATTCCACAGCTTCAATCCCACAGACTCAATCCCATGGCCACAGTTCCACAGCAGAATTCCAAAGAAAAATCCCACAGCCTCAATCCTACAGCCACAGTCCCAAAGCCTCAATCCTACAGCAGAATTCCACAGAAAAATCCCACAATCTCAATCCCACAACCACAATCCCACAGCCTTAATCCTATAGCCAGAATCCCACAGCCACAATCCCACAGGAGAATTCCATAACAGAATTCCTTAAAACAATCCCACAGTCTCAATCCCACACACAATCCCACAGGACAATCCCACAGCCATGATCCCACAGCCTCAATCCCACAACCTTAATCCTACAACCAGAATCCCACAGCACAATCCCACACACAATTCCACAGCAGAATTCCACAGAAAAATCCCACAGCCACAATCCCAGAGCAAAACCCCACAGCCTCAATTTCCCCTTCATTTTCCCTTAATTTCCTGTTATTTTCACCAGGATTTTTTCCCTCCTTCCGTCAATTTCCCTTTCATTTCCCACTATTTTCCCCAGTATTTCCTCCCTCATTTCCCCTTAATTTCCCATTATTTTCCCCCAGTATTTCCTCCCTCATTTCCTTTCCATTTCCCAGCATTTCCCCCAGGATTTCCTCCCCCCTCTCCCTCATTTCCCTTTCATTTCCTGCAATTTCCCCCAGGATTTCTTCCCTCCTTCCATCAATTTCCNGTCAGCTGCCGGGAATGGCGGAATATTCCAGGCTGGGAAGGGCCCCCGAGGATGGGATGAGGTCGGGAACCCCCCAGAGCCCCCAGCCCCGGCTCTGTCAGTGCTGCTCCCCACAGGAGGTGACAAACAGACCAAGGAGTGACCTGGGAGCTGCCACTCCTGGCTTGGGGCACCTCCCCGGGGTGCTCAGTGCCTTCCCTGGGTCCAGGAGAATCCCACAGAAAAATCCCACAGCTTCAATCCCACAGCAAAACCCCACAACCTCAAACCTACAGCCTCAATCCCATAGCCACAGTTCCACAGCAGAATTTCACAGAAAAATCCCACAGCCACAATCCTACAGCCACAGATCCACAGGAGAATTCCACAGAAAAATCCCACAGCCACAATCCCACAGCAAAACCCCACAACCTCAAACCTACAGCCACAATTCCACAGCCTTAATCCTATAGCCAGAATCCCACAGCCACAATCCCACAGGAGAATTCCATAACAGAATTCCTTAACACAATCCCACAGCCTCAATCCCACAGCCTCAATCCTACAGCCACAGTCCCACAGTCAAAATTCCACAGCCTCAATCCTACAGCCTCAATACCACAGCAGAATTCCATAATAGTGAATTTTGAGATAGCTGGACTCAATAAAGAGTGAATTTCGGGACATTTGGACTTGATAAATAGTGAATTTTGGGGTATTTTTACTCAATAGTGAATTATGGGATATTTGGACTCGATAAACAGTGAGTTTCAGTATATTTGGACTTGATAAACAGTGAATTTCCCCTCAATTTCCCCTCCATTTCCCTTTCATTTCCCATTATTTCCCCCAGGATTTCCTCTCTCATCTCCCTCATTTCCCCTTCATTTCCCACAATTTCCCCCAGCATTTGCTCCCTCCTTCCATCAATTTCCCTTTCATTTCCCATTATTTTCCCTGGGATTTCCTTGCCCCTCTTCCTAATTTCTCTGTAATTTCCTGTTATTTTCCCCAGGATTTGTTCCCCCCTTTCCCTCCATTTCCCCTTCATTTCCCCTTAATATCCCATTATTTTCCCCAAGATTTCCTCCCTGATTTCCCTTTAATTTCCTGCGATTTCCCCCAGGATTTTTCCCCCCTCTCCCTCCATTTCCCTTTCATTTCCCATTATTTCCCCCAGAATTTCCTCCCTCATTTCCCCTTCATTTCCCTTTCATTTCCCTTTCATTTCCCATTATTTCCCCCAGAATTTCCTCCCTCATTTCCCCTTCATTTCCCTTTCATTTCCCTTTCCTGTCCCATTATTTCCCCCAGGATTTCCTCCCTCATTTCCTTTCCATTTCCCAGCATTTCCCCCAGGATTTCCTCTCCCTCATTTCCCTTACATTTCCAGCGATTTCCCCAGGATTTCTTCCCTCCTTCCATCAATTTCCATTTAATTTCCTGTTATTTTCCACAGGATTTCCTCCCCCTTTCCCTCCATTTCCCCTTCAT
>NW_026624519.1:20687-24269 GCF_030028575.1 Malurus melanocephalus
TGCCTTTGCCTTTCCCAAGAAAACCCCTCCCGTTCCATTTATCCCCTCTCAAATCCCATCAGCTGGAATTCACATGGGAACGCAGGATGAGCTCCGGCTGCTCCAGAGGGAAATGGGCCCCAAAAATGTGGATGATGGGGAATTTCAGGGAATTCTGGAATATCCTGAGYGGGAGGGACSCACAGGGATCAGAATCCRACYCCAAAATCCCAGCCCTGGGATCGCTCCCGYGGCTCCGGCCACCTCGGGAATGTCACCGTTCCCTGGGGATGAGGAGCCCGTTCCCATGGGAACGTCCCGGGGCAGGTCCCAACCCCCCCAGGGCCCCACATCCCGAGGTGTTGCAGGGATTTGGGTCTGGGTGAATTTTGGGGACATTCCCGGCTTTTGGGAAGCGTTTTGTACCGGTAAAGGGGGAGCAGGAGGGTCGGGATTGGGGGAGATTTCAGGGAATGGTTGGGACTGGAAGAGGCCTCAAAGATGATCCAATTCCCATAAATCATCCATTCCCACGGATAATCCTATTCCAATGGATCATCCATTCTCAATAAATCATCTAATTCTAAAAAATCCTCCAATTCCAACAGATCATCCAATTCCCATAAACCATCCAATTCCCACAAATTGTCCAATTCCAATAAATCATCCAATACTAAAAAATCATCCAATTCCCATATATCATCCAATTCCTACAAATCATCCAGTCCCAAAAAATCATCCAATTCCCACAGATCATCCAACCCCAATGGATCATCCAGTTCCCAATGATCTTCCTGTCCCAAAAAATCATACAATTCCCAACAGATCACCCAATCCAAACAGATCTTCCTGTCCCAATGGATCATCCAGTCCCAAAAAGTCATCCATTCCTAATGGATCACCCATTCCCAATAGACCATCCAAACCCAATGGATCATCTAATTCTCACAGACCAACCTATCCCAACAGATCATCCTATCCCAAAAAACCATCCATTCTAAAAAATCATCCAGCTCCCATAAATCCTCCAATTCCCACAGATCATCCAATTCCCACAGACCATCCAATTCCAAAAAGTTATCCAATCCCAAAAAATCATTCCTTCCCACAGATCATCCAATCCCACAGTTCATCCAATCCCACAGTTCATCCATTCCCACAGTTCATCCATTCCCACAGATCACCCATTCCCATTGGATCACCCATTCCCACAGATCACCCATTCCCACCCAATTCCCAGCCGGATTTACCAGCCCCAGTTCCTCAGGATATTGGGCTGTGTGTTTTCCTCCACCCAGGAGCAAACCAGCGATCCCAGTTCCTCTCCCAGTCCTTTCCCAGCCCCTTTCCCACCTCACCCCTCATTCTGACCCCTCCCAGGCTCCCAGATCCCACAGAGCCCCCCCAGACCCCGCTGTTTGCGGGGTTTCCACATTTCCGTGCGGCTCTGGGGGCGTTTCCATGGCGATCCAGCGGGGCCGGAGTCGCTCGGGAGCATCGGTGATTAACGGGACTCTGTGTCAGTGATTAAAGGGATTCTGTGTCGGAGGCAGAGCAGCCATCCCTCAGCTCCACCTGGGAATCGGGATTGTACCTGGAATTGGGATTGTGCCCGGGAATCAGGATTGTGCTCAGGAATCAGGATTTTGCCCGGGAATCGGGATTGTGCCCAGGGATCAGGATTGTGCCTGGGAATCGGGATTGTTCTTGGGAATTGGGATTCTGCCCGGGGATCGGGATTGTGCCCAGGAATCGGGATTGTGCCTGGAATCGGGATTGTGCCCGAGAACTGGGATTGTGCCAGGGGATCAGGATTGTGCCTGGGAATAGGGATTGTGCCTGGGAATAGGGATTGTGCCTGAGAACCGGGATTGTGCCTGGGAATCGGGATTGTGCCCGGGAATTGAGATTGTGCCTGGAATCGGGATTGTGCCCGGGAATCAGGATTGTGCCTGGGAATCGGGATTGTGCCCGGGAATTGGGATTGTGCCAGGGGATCAGGATTGTGCCTGGGAATAGGGATTGTGCCTGGGAATCGGGATTGTGCCCCAGAATAGGGATTGTGCCAGGGGATCAGGATTGTGCCTGGGAATCGGGATTGTGCCTGGGAATCGGGATTGTGCCCGGGAATCGGGATTGTGCCCGGGAATCGAGATTCTGCCCAGGAATTGGGATTGTGCCTGGGAATCGGGATTGTGCCAGGGGATCGGGATTGTGCCCAGGAATCAGGATTGTGCCTGGGAATTGGGATTGTGCCAGGGGATCGGGATTGTGCCTGGGAATCAGGATTGTGCCTGGGAATCGGGATTGTGCCTGAGAACCGGGATTGTGCCTGGGAATAGGGATTGTGCCCGGGGATCGGGATTGTTCTCGGGAATTGGGATTGTGCTCAGGAATTGGGATTATGCTCAGGGATCGGGATTGTGCCTGGGAATCGGGATTGTGCCCAGGAATAGGGATTGTGCCCGGGAATTGGGATTGTACCAGGGAATCGGGATTCTGTTCTGCTGATCTCACCCCAATGGAGAGGGGATTGGAGTAAAAACCCAAATGGACGGAGCCTCCCCCATCCCAGAGCTGCCTTTTCTGCCCCGTTAGCAGAGATAAGGGATGGGGACCCCCAGGTGAGGGAATGTTTTTGTGCCCCAAATGCTGCCCAAAGCCTGGGGTTTGCTGCATCGGGGGGATTTYGGATTAATTAACTRYAGAGTTYTGGGATCAGAGAGGAGATTTTTTTGGGATCAGAGAGGAGATTTTTTGGGATTATAGAGGAGATTTTTTGGGATCAGAGAGGAGATCTTTTTGGGATCAGAGAGAAGATTTTTTTGGGATCAGAGAGGAGATCTTTTTGGGATCAGAGAGAAGATTTTTTTGGGATCAGAGAGGAATTTTTTTGGGATCAGAGAGGAGATTTTTTTGGGATCAGAGAGGAATTTTTTGGGATCAGAGAGGAGATTTTTTTGGGATCAGAGAGATTTTTTTGGGATTAGAGAGGAGATTTTTCCCTGATTCTGACTCCTGAGCTGCATTCCTGGCTATTTTTCATCCTGGAAATTCCTCCTCCCTCTGAGGTTTGCGGGAGGGTGGTGATGCCCAGGAAGGAATCCACCCCAGGGAAAGAGGGAATGTCAACTTTATCCAAGGCTGCTCCATGGAAAACTCAATTTAGGGAAGGCCAGAGTTGGGATTTTATTCTAAACATGGCTGGGGATCACCTTGGCCACTTTTCCTTGAAAATCAGGGGAAAAAAATGGATTTTCTGCTGTTTTCCAAGGGAGAACCCATTCCTAGGGAGAGCCGGGAAGGGAGATCCAGTGCTTTGGCACCAAGAAACCCCAAAACAAACGACGGGGAAAGAATTTGGGAGCCACGGGAGCTGCTTGGCCCTAAATTCTTTGGGATGCTGGGAAGCACCATCCCCGCTTTTCCTGAGCCAGTTTGGTGCCAGCCCCGATCCCGAATTTCCTGCRATTATTTGGAGTGTTCAGAACAACTTCCTCTTGTTTTTGTTTTGTGCCCGGGCTGGAACAGCTCCCGGGGAAGGAGGGGATGGATGAACTGCCACAGAAACTTTTTTTAGTCCTACACAAATCCATGATGGAT
>NW_026624519.1:25553-30575 GCF_030028575.1 Malurus melanocephalus
GACCCGGCCCTGCTGCTCCCGGCCCAGATTCCGGCTCTGCCTGTTCCCACRGATCCTTTTGCCGCCGGCCGGCAGCAATTCCTCCCTTTGGTGCTCCTGGAATGAGTTCCAAGGTTTTCCTGCTTTTCCTGCCTTTCAGGGCTCGTTGGCGGGGCTCAGACACAGGAAAAGGAGATTTTTCCAGYGCTCGGAGATCCCTGCAGGGGCGGAGGATGGGCTTTGTGCCGTCTCCCTCCCAATTCCGGCTGGATTTCGGGAGTGAGGGATGCAGMCGGTGACTCTGAGCACATGGAGGCTGCAGTTCCAGGTGGGAATTTGGGATTTTTGGGAACAAAACCTCTCTTCGGGGTCTGCAGGTGCAGGAAGATTTTCTGGGAATGCCCATCCCCCCAAAAATCCAGCCCCAGGCTCCCAGTGCTCTGCAGAAAAATGGGGATTTTTTTTTTTTGTGTCCCACAAAATGCTGCCCAGTTCCCAGGATTTGCTCTCTCAAGGAGATTTTGGCTAAATTAACTGCAGAGTTTTGGGATCAGGGAGAAGATTTTTCCCTGATTCTGCATTCCTGGAAATTCCCTTTCTCAAAGGTGCTCCCTGTTTTCCTCCACCTTCCCTGGATTTGCTTTCCTGGTAAATTCAGGGTGGGTCAAAGGCTACAAAAAAAAAAAAAAAAAAAAAAAAAAAAAAAAAAAAAAAAAAAAAATCCCTAGAATTCATCCCAGCCCAAAAGCTGATCCCAAACATCCTCCTGGAGCAGTGCCAGCAGCACCACGGAAGAGGAGCTGGAATAATCCCTGTTTTTATCGATTATTGCCTCCATTCCCGGCTGGAGAGCTGGGCTCGCTCCAAGGGGCTTTAGGGAGAGGATTTTGTGATCAAACCGAACCCGGGGCTGTTTGTAACACCCGGGGAGCCTCAGCCATGCCCAGCTCTGCCTCCTGAGTGCTGAGATACCACATGGAACTGCAGCAAAAGCGTCCTCCCCCCGCATGGATCCCCTGCCAAAATATCCTTCATTCCCGGGAGCAGGGAGAGATGGGGCAGAGCCCGGCCAGCCCCGGGAACGCGGCGCTGGAAAAAATCTGAAATTTGCTGTGCCTGAAACACTCGGAGGGAGCTGGGATTTGTCCCCAGTGCCAGCAGGAAACGGCACCGACCCAAAATTCCTGGGACAGGGAGGGACAGTGGGGAAAACACAGCCTGAAGGGTCCTGGGCAGGGGGGTTGGTGTCCCCTGACTCTGGTGACAAAGGTGGTGTCCCCGGGGACAGCGGTGACTGCTGAGTGTGGATCTGTGGGTCACGGGATCCCTGGGATCTGGCTGTGCCAGCTGAGCTTTGATTCATGGCATCCCTGGGATCTGGCTGAGCTTTGGATCTTGGCATCAGTGAGATAAATCCTCTGTGCCAGCTGAGCTCTGGATCACAGCATCTCCGGGATCTGGCTCAGCTTTGGATCACAGCATCCCTGGGATCTGGCTCAGCTTTGGCTCACAGCAGCAGTGGGATGAATCCCTCTGTGCCAGCTGAGCTTTGGATCACAGCACAGCATCCACGAGATCCAGAGGAGCTTTTGATCTCAGCATCAACAGGATCCAGCTGAGCTTTGGCTCATGCACCAGTGGAATCCAGCTGAGCTTTAGATCACAGCACCAGTGAGATAAATCCCTCTGTGCCAGCTGAGCTTTGGATCACAGCATCTATGAGATCCGGCTGAGCTTTTGATCTCAGCATCCGTAGAGTCTGGCTGAGGTTTGGATCACGACACTTGTTGGTAGAATCCCTCTGTGCCAGCTGAGCTTTGGATCACGGCATCCCTGGGATCTGGCTGTGCTGGCTGAGCTTTTATTCACAGAACCGCATCCCCGGGATCTGACTGAGCTTTGATTCACAGAACAGCATCCCTGGGATCCGTCTGAGCTTTGATTCACGGAACAGCATCCCTGGGATCTGACTGAGCTTTGGCTCACAGAACAGCATCCCCGGGATCTGACTGAGCTTTGGCTCACAGAACAGCATCCCTGGGATCTGACTGAGCTTTGATTCACAGAACAGCATCCCCGGGATCTGGTGGAGCTTTGATTCACAGAACAGCATCCCCGGGATCTGGCTGAGCTTTGATTCACAGAACAGCATCCCCGGGATCTGACTGAGCTTTGGATCACAGCAGCAGTGGGATGAATCCCTCTGTGCCAGCTGAGGTTTGGATCATGGCACGGCATCCACAGGATCCAGCTGTGCCAGGATCCAGCTTTGGATCTTGGTATCCATGGGATCTGGCTGAGCTTTGGCTCATGCACCTGTAAGATAAATCCCTCTGTGCCAGCTGAGCTTGGGATCATGGCGTGCCTGGGATCTGGCTGAGCTTTGGATCATGGCATCCACAAGATCCTACTCAGCTTTGGATCTCGGCACCAGTGGGATGAATCCCTCTGTGCTGGCTGAGCTTTGATTCACAGAACAGCATTCCCGGGATCCGGCTGAGCTTTGGATCACAGCACAACATCCACAAGATCCTGCTGAGCTTTGGATCTCAGCATCCCTGGGATCTGGCTCAGCTTTGGATCTCGGCACCAGTGAGATAAATCCCTCTGTGCCGGCTGAGCTCTGGATCACAGCACAGCATCCACGAGATCCAGAGGAGCTTTTGATCTCAGCATCGACAGGATCCGGCTGAGCTTTGCCTCATGCACCAGTGGAATCCAGCTGAGCTTTAGNAGGTGGTGTCCCCGGGGACAGCGGTGACTGCTGAGTGTGGATCTGTGGGTCACGGGATCCCTGGGATCTGGCTGTGCCAGCTGAGCTTTGATTCATGGCATCCCTGGGATCTGGCTGAGCTTTGGATCTTGGCATCAGTGAGATAAATCCTCTGTGCCAGCTGAGCTCTGGATCACAGCATCTCCGGGATCTGGCTCAGCTTTGGATCACAGCATCCCTGGGATCTGGCTCAGCTTTGGCTCACAGCAGCAGTGGGATGAATCCCTCTGTGCCAGCTGAGCTTTGGATCACAGCACAGCATCCACGAGATCCAGAGGAGCTTTTGATCTCAGCATCAACAGGATCCAGCTGAGCTTTGGCTCATGCACCAGTGGAATCCAGCTGAGCTTTAGATCACAGCACCAGTGAGATAAATCCCTCTGTGCCAGCTGAGCTTTGGATCACAGCATCTATGAGATCCGGCTGAGCTTTTGATCTCAGCATCCGTAGAGTCTGGCTGAGGTTTGGATCACGACACTTGTTGGTAGAATCCCTCTGTGCCAGCTGAGCTTTGGATCACGGCATCCCTGGGATCTGGCTGTGCTGGCTGAGCTTTTATTCACAGAACCGCATCCCCGGGATCTGACTGAGCTTTGATTCACAGAACAGCATCCCTGGGATCCGTCTGAGCTTTGATTCACGGAACAGCATCCCTGGGATCTGACTGAGCTTTGGCTCACAGAACAGCATCCCCGGGATCTGACTGAGCTTTGGCTCACAGAACAGCATCCCTGGGATCTGACTGAGCTTTGATTCACAGAACAGCATCCCCGGGATCTGGTGGAGCTTTGATTCACAGAACAGCATCCCCGGGATCTGGCTGAGCTTTGATTCACAGAACAGCATCCCCGGGATCTGACTGAGCTTTGGATCACAGCAGCAGTGGGATGAATCCCTCTGTGCCAGCTGAGGTTTGGATCATGGCACGGCATCCACAGGATCCAGCTGTGCCAGGATCCAGCTTTGGATCTTGGTATCCATGGGATCTGGCTGAGCTTTGGCTCATGCACCTGTAAGATAAATCCCTCTGTGCCAGCTGAGGTTTGGATCATGGCACGGCATCCACGGGATCCAGCTGTGCCGGCTCAGCTTTGGATCTCAGCATCCCCGGGATCTGGCTGAGCTTTGGATCACGGCATATGTGGGTTGAATCCCTCTGTGCCAGCTCAGCTTTGGATCACATCACAGCATCCATGGGATCTGGCTGAGCTTTGGCTCATGCACCAGTGGGATCCAGCTCATCCACGGGGATCCAGCTGATCCAGCTTTGGATCATGGCACCAGTGAGATAAATCCCTCTGTGCTGGCTGAGCTTTGATTCACAGAACAGCATTCCCGGGATCCGGCTGAACTTTGGCTCACAGCACCAGTGGGATGAATCCCTCTGTGCTGGCTGAGGTGTGGATCACAGCACGGCACCAGTGGGATTCACCTGAGCTTTAGATCACAGCACAGCATCCATGGGATCTGGTGAGCTTTGGCTCACAGCATCCATGGGATCTGGTGAGCTTTGGCTCACAGCATCCATGGGATCTGGCTGTGCGAGCTGAGCTTTGATTCATGGCACAGCATCCACAGGATCCACCTGAACTTTGGCTCTCAGCATCCCTGGGATCTGGTGACTTTTGGATCATGGCAAACCTGGGATTCAGCTGTGCCAGCTGAGGTTTGGCTCATGGCAATCCTGGGATTTGGCTGTGCCAGCAGATCCCAAAAATCCATCGGGTGCCAGGCAGGGAAAATCCACCCCAGGAGCAGTCCCAGGCTCCGGCCTCTCCCGCTGGATGCACCCCTGGAACCCCAGTGGCTCTGCCCAGGGATTCCCCCACCTGCCAGGACRAGCTTCCCCAGCCCCAGCTACACCCGGAGGAGGCTCCACAGATGTTCCCACCCAGGCCTGAAGGACATGGAGCAGCACCCAGCTCAGGGTTGGTGAGGTGGGGCCAATTTGTGTCTGAATCTGGATTTGAAACATTCCCAACCCTGCCCAAAGGACACAGAGCGGCCCCTGGCTCGGGGTCAGTGAGGCGGTGCCATTTTGTGTTGGAATCTGGAGCTGACACATTCCCAACCCAGCCCGAAGGACATGGAACAGCTCCCGGCGCAGCTGGCACAGGCACGGGGTTGGAGAGGCGGTACCATTTTGTGTCTGAATCTGGATTTGAAACATTCCCAACCCAGCTCGAAGGACACAGAACAGCTCCTGGCACATTGCAGCCGGCATGGGCACAGGGTTGGAGAGGCAGTGCCATTTTGTGTCTGAATCTGGA
>NW_026624519.1:32475-33503 GCF_030028575.1 Malurus melanocephalus
ATTCCCAACCCTGCCCAAAGCACGCGGAGTGGCTCCTGGCTGGGGTCAGTGGGGCAGTGCCATTTTGTGTCTGAATCTGGATTTGACACATTCCCGACCCAACCTGAAGGATGTGGAGCAGCTCCTGGCTCAGGGTCCGTGAGGCAGTGCCATTTTGTGTCTGAATCCGGAGCTGACACATTCCCAACCCTGCCCAAAGGACACAGAGCAGTTCCTGGCTCGGGGTCAGTGAGGCAGCACCATTTTGTGTCTGAATTCAGAGCTGACACATTCCCAACCCAACCTGAAGCACACGGAGCAGCTCTTGGCTGGGGTCAGTGAGGCGGTGCCATTTTTTGTCTGAAGCCAGATCTGACACAATCCCGACCCAAACAAAGTGCGCAGAGCGGCTCTTGGCTGGGGTCAGTGGGGCAGCGCCATTTTGTGTCGGAATCCAGATTTGACACATTCCCGACCCAGCCCAAAGGACACAGAGCGGTCCCTGGTGCAGGGTCAGGGATGTGGTGCCATTTTGTGTCTGAATCTGGATTTGACACCTTCTTGACCCAGCCCGAAGCACGCAAAGCCGCTGCCACCACGGGGTTGGTGAGGCGGTGCCATTTTGTGTCTGAATCTGGATTTGACACATTCCCGACCCAACCTGAAGGATGTGGAGCAGCTCCTGGCTCAGGGTCTGTGAGGCAGCGCCATTTTGTGTCTGAACTCAGAGCTGACACCTTCCTGACCCAACCCGAAGCACGCAGAGCGGCTCCTGGCTGGGGTCAGTGAGGCAGCACCATTTTGTGTCTGAATTTGGATTTGACACATTCCTGACCCAACCCGAAGGATGTGGAGCAGCTCCTGGCTCAGGGTCGATGAGGCAGCACCATTTTGTGTCTGAATCCAGATCTGACACAATCCCGACCCAACTCAAACCGCGCACAGCGGCGGTAGCCAGCACTGACCTGTCCAGGGCGATGGCCGTCATGGAGTAGATGCTGGCGAAGACGGCGGCGATGGGGAAGAAGTTGTGGAAGCGGCAGTAGAAG
>NW_026624519.1:33508-34222 GCF_030028575.1 Malurus melanocephalus
GGGTGCACAGTTGCTTCAGGGCATGGACACCTCCCGGTTCAGGGCCAGCAGGTTTGGGGCCAAGGCTGGATCAGGGCTCGCCTGGTTCCGGGTGTGACGGGTTTGGGGTGCGGGGCCTGTCTRGTTCAGGGTGCAGGGGATTTGGGGTGCAGGGTCTGTCCGGTTCAGGGTGCAGCTGGAGCAGGGAACCCAGCCATGGCAGGGCTGGTTCGGGGTGCGGGTCCCCCCAGACTCAGCTGGTTCAGGGCCCGGGCCCCTCCTGGTTCAGGGTGCGGGTCCCCCCCGGTTCGGGGTGCGGGTCCCTCCTGGTTCAGGGTGCGGGGCCCCCCAGTTCGGGGTGCGGGTCCCCCCCAGTTCGGGGTGCGGGTCCCTCCGGGCTCGGCTGCAGTTTCCCCAGGTCGCGGATCCCCCCGGGTTCGGGCTGCGGGTCCCTCCCGGTTCGGGCTGCGGGTCCTGCCCGGCTCGGCACCGGAGCGGGCTGTGGGATGCGGCTGCACCGGAGCAGGTGTGGATCCCTCCGGTTTCGGGATTGATCCGGCTCGGGATGAGGATTCCCGCTCGGTCCGGGATTCAGCCGGTTCGGGGCGCGGGTTCTCGCAGTACCTGATGCAGCCGATTCGGGGTGCGGATCCTCCCGGTTCGGGTTGCGAGTCCTCTCGGTACCTGATGCAGCCGGTTCGGGATGCGGATCCTCCCGGTTCGGGTTGCGAGTCC
>NW_026624519.1:34978-36485 GCF_030028575.1 Malurus melanocephalus
ATCCCCACTCCCGGTCCCCGTTTCCCCGTGTCCCCTCTCCCCGCCCGGGGTCTCCGCAGGGCCCGGAGCCGCCGTTCCCGGCTCGGAGCGGCCCTTCCCGCTGGCAGCGGCTCCTCCACCTTTCCTCCCCCGCTCCCCCTTTCCCTTCCCCCTCATCCCCTCTCCCACCTCTTTCCCCTCCAAATCCCTCCCTGTTCTTTTGGGGTTCGGGGCCCAAAATCAGGCTCCAAAATCAGCAGGAATTGAAACCTCCTGATCCCGGCACAGCTGTGATATAAAAGGGACATCAAATCTATCTTTTACAGATGGTTTTGTATTTATTGATCATAAACCTTTCCAAGGCAACAGCCGCGGGATCTCTCCTCGCGTGCTCTGCATCCCCAGCGAACAAAGCAAACCTTGAATTTCCCTGTGGAAATCTCTTCCCACCCGGCCCCTCCGGTTTCCTTCCCCTCCGAGCCGGACACTTCATCCAGGGCCCTTCCCTCACCGAGCAAACGCGGCCCCAAAAGGGCTGGAAAAACCTTTTTCCCGAAAAACCCTTCTCTCCCAGCGGCTGGAATTTAATTAAACCGCAAGCAGGGATCTGCCCCTTCCCGCAGCCCCGGTTCGTATCCAGGGATTCTGAACGCGCTCCTCCTGCCAGGAGCGGGCAGAGCCCTCCCGGCCCCGCCGCTCCYGCCGGGAAYGCTGCCAGGAACCCTCGGGAWGCGCCGGTGCCACCGGGAACCGCCCGGGAAAGCCGCGCTCGTCCCTCCGGTTCTCCCGGGGCGATCCCAAAGCGCGTCCCGGGAAYGCCGCGTCCCGGAGCGGGGGGAGAGGAAACGCTCCCAGGTAAATCCGGGAGGAATTGGGGATGGAAGGGAGGGGCTGGAGTTGTGCGCTGGCGGCCCCGGGACGGTGTCGGACCCGGACGGAGCCGGTGGTGCCGGGGATGGATGCGGGAGGGTCATTCCCGCCGGGATCTCGGCGTTTCAGCCGCTCCGGGGGGATCCCGAGGGGTCCGGGCCGGGGCAGAGCGCTCTCCCCGGTGCTGCCGGACCGCTCGATGGCAGCATCGCTTCAAATGAGGAGGAGAGAAGGGCGGGCGGCCCGGAGAGACGGGAACGGGAACGGGGAATGGGAACGGGAGAGGGGAATGGGAATGGGAATGGGAATGGGAATGGGAATGGGAATGGGAATGGGAGCAGGAGATGGGAAATGGGAGATGGGAGATGCGAATTGGAATGGGAGCAGGGAATGAGAGCAGGGAATGGGAATGAGAGCAGGGAAAATGGGAATGGCAATGGAAAATGGGAATGGGAGAGGGGAATGGGAACAGGGAATAGGAACAGGGAATGGGAACTGGGAACAGGAGATGGGAATGGGAGATGGGAACTGGGAACAGGGAATGAACTCGGAATGGGAATGGGAATGGGAATGGGAATGGGAATGGGAATGGGAATGGGAATGGGAATGGGAACTGGGAATGGGAAATGGGAATGGGAGTGGAAAATGGGAATGGGAG
>NW_026624519.1:38565-40024 GCF_030028575.1 Malurus melanocephalus
GGAGCCTCGGCGTAAATGGGATGAACCGTCGGGATCAATGGGATGAGCCAAAGAAATCTTCCTGGGATCTCTTGGATTTTTTGGGGCTCTGATTTGTTCATTCCCTCCAGGAGGGGTGTTTTTCCACGAATTTTACTCATTATGATGTTTTTCCAAGGAATTAAGAGAGGAAAGGGTTTTCCCAGGGAATTAAATTTTTTTAAAATCTTCCTGTTATTGCCTCTCCTCTTTGCTCCTTTTGGGTTTTTTAGGCACTGATTTGTGCATTCCTTCCAGAACGGTGTTTTCCCAAGGAATTAACACAAGAAAGTGTTTTCCAGGGAATTAAATCCAAAGAAATCTTCGTGAGGTTGCTGCTCGTCTTCGCTCCTTTTGGGTTTTTGAGGCATTGAGTTGTGCAATCCCTCCAGGGTGATCTTTTCCCAAGGATTTAACCCAGAACGGTGTTTTCCCAAAGAATTAAGAGAAGAAAATGTTTTCCCAAGGAAGAAAATGTTTTCCAGGGAATTAAATCCAAAGAAATCTTCTTGGGATTGCATCTCCTCTTTGCTCTTTTTGGGTTTTTAGGGCATTGAGTTGTGTGATCCCTCCAGAATGGTGTTTTCCCAACAAATCAACCCAGAATCATGTTTTTCCAAGAAATTGAGATAGGAAAGAGTTTTCCCAGAGAAATAAAAAGAAAAAAAAAATCTTCCTGGGATTGCCCCTCCTCTTTTGGTTTTTTGTGCCCTGATTTGTGCATTCCCTCCAGAACGGTGTTTTTCCAAGGAATTAAGAGAAGAAAATGTTTTCCTAAGGAATTAACCCAGGATGGTGTTTTCCCAAGGAATTAAGAGAGAAAAGTGTTTTCTGAATGAATTAAGAGAGAAAAGGGTTTTCCCAGGGAATTGAAAAAAAAAAAATCTTCCTGTTATTGCCTCTCCTCTTTGCTCCTTTTGGGTTTTTTGGGCATTCAGTTGTGTGACCCCTCCAGGACGGTGTTTTTCCAAGGAATTAACCCAGAATGGTGTTTTTCCAAGAAATTTAGAGAGGAAAATGTACTCCCAGGGAATTGAATAAAAAAAAATCTTCCTGGGATTGCCTCTTCTCTTTGCTCCTTTTGGTTTTTTTGGGCACTGATTTGTGCGTTCCCTCCAGAATGGTGTTTTCCCAAGGAATTAAAAGAAGGAAACATTTTCCCAGGGAATTAAGAGAAGAAAATAATTTTTCCAAGGAATGAAGGGAAGGAAGTGTTTTTTTTTCAAGGAATTAAAAAAAACCAAAACAATTGCTTTCCCAAGGAATGAAGAGAGGATCATTTTTCCCAAAGATCTCAGAGCACCTTTAGGGCTGTGCCTCACCCGAGCTCATTCCTGTGAAATTGCAGAGCTTGGGGAGGGGATGTGGCATCTCCCAAAGGAAGTTTTGGGATAATTCAGGCGGGATTTCGCCATCCAGAATCCTCACAAACCTCCAGCTC
>NW_026624519.1:41565-42964 GCF_030028575.1 Malurus melanocephalus
CCAAGCCACGACTTTCATGAATTTTTCTGCACTTTCCTGGATTTAGGAAGGATCTCATTTATCCTCTCCCAAACCATGGCCTCCAGGAATTTCCTCCAATTCCCAGGATTTGGGAAAGATCCCAAATGTCTCCTCCCCAACCACGACTTCTATGAATTTCCTCAAATTCCCAGGATTTCAGAAAGATCCTGTTTATCTCCTCCCAATCCTCCTTCCAGGAATTTTCTACCATTCCCAGGTTTTATTTGAGCCGTTTATCCCAACGTGGAGCAGCGGAGTTGGAAAATCTCCCCTCGGGATCTGCCRGGATTTTCCACTTCCTCCTCGGCGTCGGAGCTCTGATACCACAGCGGAGTTTTTTGCAGGAAAAAGCCAAGAAAAACCCCACCTGGCAGATTTTTGGGGTTGAAATCCCAACTGGGATCCCATTCCTGGTGATTCCCGACAATCCCTGGGAATCCCAAGGAGTTCTTGTCTTTAAAGAAGAAAATTCGCATGGTCCAAGGGGGAAAATTATGAGCGAGGAAAAGACTGTGGGATAATTTGTGAGATCATTTGAGGGATAATTTGTGGGATAATTTGTGGGGTATTTTGTGTGATAATTTGTGGGGTCATTTGTAGGATCATTTGTGGGATCATTTGAGGGATAATTTGTGGGATCCTTTATGGAATCATTTGTGGAATAATTTGTGGGATCATTTGGGGGATCATTTGTGGGATAATTTGTAGGATCATTTGTAGGATCATTTGAGGGATCATTTGTGGGATCATTTGTGGGATCATTCGTAGGATAATTTGTGGGATCATTTGAGGGATTATTTGTAGGATCATTTGTAGGATTATTTTTGGGATAATTTGTGGGATAATTTGTGCGATCATTTGAGGGATCATTTGTAGGATAATTTGTAGGATAATTTGTGGGATGGGGGAGGTTGTTTTCCCCTCCAGCTACTGGAGAATTCCCCCATTCCCCCAGGTTCATTGCAGGTGTTTTCCCAGGTTTTTCCGGGTGCTTTTCCATGGGTTAAACATCCCAGGAGAGGCCAAATTTAACCCAGGAGAAGAATTGGGAATAACGGGGGAACTGCAGCAGATCCAGCCCCAATTCCCAGGGAATCCCACATGGAGCATGGCGAGGGGAGAGACACAGCGCAGACTTTTTATAGGTTTTAATTATTTTTAATGATTTTGGAGTTATTTTTAATGATCTTTAATTATTTTTAGTCATTTGGAGCCTCGGGAGCCCCCGTTAATGAGTTAATTGGCTGGGGCTTCATTAGCGAGGATTCGTAATGGAGGAAACTGCGCTGACTCAGCAATCTGGGAATTCCTTGGGAATGTGGGTTTTACCAAGGAACAAATTAACACAGAAAATGGCACCAAAGCCCCGTTTTCCAGG
>NW_026624519.1:44225-46254 GCF_030028575.1 Malurus melanocephalus
CCAGTGCCGTCCCCATCTCTGTCCCCAATCCCCAGCCCCAATCCCCAACCCAAAAATGGTAAAAAAATGGTAGTAAGTGGTAAAAAATGGTAAAAAATGGTAAAAAATGGTAAAAACCAGTAAAAAGTGGTTAAAAATGGTAAAAAGTGGTAAAAATGGTAAAAAGAAGTAAAAAATGGTAAAAACGGTAAAAAATGGTAGAAAATGGTAAAAAATTATAAAAACCAGTAAAAACCAGTAAAAACCAGTAAAAACCAGTAAAAACCAGTAAAAACCAGTAAAAACCAAGGAAATGTTCCCCAGAATGGGGCCTTGGGGAGCTGCAGGAAGGGGAAGCTCTGGGCAAATCCAACCCTGTGGGATCCCAGAACAGAGCCCATCCCACCTTCCCAATGGGATTGCGGGGAATTGCGGGAGGAGGATGGGAAAACTTCCTGAGGGATGGGAATGGGGATTTGTGGGGTTGGGATGGGGGTTTATGGGATCAGCTGTGTCCGGGGCTGGGACAGTGAATGGGGATTTATGGGATTGGATGTGTCCAGGGCCATTAGAGGTGAACGGGGATTTATGGGATCAGAATGGGAATTTGTGGGATCAGCCTGGGATTTGTGGGATCGGCCATGTCCGGGGGTCTGCAGGTGGATGCAGATCCAGGGCTGGGGTTGAGCCCCAAGAGCAGGATATTAATGATTAATGATAAATGATTAATGATTAACATTAATGATCAACGATCAGTGATTAATGATTAGCGACTGCAACACTGGGGCTTTGCTGGTTCTGCAGGTGAAAGTGTCCAGGGAATCACGGGAAATCCCGGGAATTCCTGGGAAATCCCAGGAAATCCCAGTGAATCCTGGGAAATCCCAGGAAATCCCACCCCAAAGCTCCCCAGAGCTCAGGGCAACCCCGATGTTTGGGATGGGGGAAATCCCCGCAGCTCTGGGGACAGGGATTGACACCAACCCCACCCAGGATGGGGGATGGGCTCAGATTGGGATTGGGATTGGGATTGGGATTGGGATTGGGATTGGGATTGGGATCGGGATTGGGATCAGGATTGGGATCAGGATCCAGATTGGGATTGAGATCAGGGCCGGGATCCAGATCGGGGATCAGGATCAGGGTCAGGATAAGCATGGAGGTCAGGATCAGGATCATGATGGGGATCAGGATGGGGATGGGGACAGGGATCAGGGTCAGGGTTAGGACCCGGATTGGCATCGGGATTGGGATCAGGATCAGGATTGGGATTGGGATCGGGATTGGGATCAGGATCAGGATTGGGATGAGGATCAGGATCAGGATCAGGATTGGGATGAGGATCAGGATCAGGATGAGGATCAGGATCGGGATCGGGATCAGGATCAGGATCGGGATCAGGATCAGGATCAGGATGAAGATCAGGATCAGGAATGGGATCAGGAATGGGATCAGGATCAGGAATGGGATCAGGATCAGGCTGTGCTGCAGCAGCCACTCTCATCTGGTCACTCCCTCCCTGCACAGATCTCTGCCAGACCATGATATAGGGATTTTTCACCCCAAAATCTCCCTTTCCCCTGCAGCTGCTCTGGACCCCGCTCTGCCTGTGCCCGCACCCCAAACCCACCGGGGGCCCTTTACCGGGGGGTGAAGTTCCACCGGGACGGGCAAACCGGGCACGTTCGGCTCGGGGTGGGTTCCGGGGACCCCAATCTCCCCGGGACCCTGAACTCCCCGGGACCCCAAACTCCCTGGGATGGGATTGTGACCAAAATTTCTGCGGGACCGCTGACCCCAGCATGGCCGGGGACCCTCCAGGGGTTCCGAGGCTTCCCCCGCATCCCCARTTTTATCTTTGACTGAATTATTCATGGAAATGAGTCCCGGGGAGAATCGTGGGATGGGAAGGGAATCCCCATCCTCCTCCGCATGGAAACCCCCCTGGCAGCAGCAGCAGCCCCGATTCTGATCCCATTCTGGCTCTCGGTTCCCATCCCGAGCTTTTGGGGTCCCTGGTGACCCCGAGCAGCTGAGTCAGCCCTGCCCA
>NW_026624519.1:47901-49532 GCF_030028575.1 Malurus melanocephalus
GGTGTCCAGCAGGGCCTGTCCGTCTGATTAAACCAACGGATCGTTCCAGGCCGGGCTCTGCTGATTCATCCCCGCCTGCGTCGCTGCTGCAGCATCTCCTTCTCCAGGAGGAAAGCAGGGAGTTCGGTTTTATTTGCTTGGGGGAAAAAAGATGAGAAAGGGAAATTTAAAGAGCTCTCTGACTCTAGGAAATGGGAATTTTATCGCTGGGTTGGAAGGGAGATCAGACCTCATCCGGTTCGATGCGCTGCCGAGGGCAGARAGGTTTGGGATGATTAAAAAAATAAAATTAAAGTGTTTAAAGGGAATAAAATCACTTTTATTCTGTCATTTTCTATAAATTTCTGTAATTTCCATAATTCCTGTCATTGCTGATCCCCGTGTGGGAATTCTCGCGGCTCGAGGGTGAAGGGACAGCAAAATTGAGCCTGGTTGGAAGCAAATGGCTCCTTTTTGGGGTGACAACCCCAAATGTCAGAGCAGAGGGGCCTGTGGCTGCCCCCAGCCCCGCAGCCCCAGCTCTGGGGTTTGGGGATGAGCTGTGAGGCACCGTGAATCACGTGTGGGATCGGGACGGGCTTGGGGTGTCCCAGTGGGGTTTGGGATTCGCTGGGGTCAGGGAAGGAGGGAACAGAGCCCAGAATTCCTGGGAAACCTGGGATGGCCAGGTCGGGAACCACAGCCTGGATGACACCCCTTGGGCTTCCCATCGACCGTCAGGCTGAAAACGAGGGGTGGGCCTTGGGAGTGGGGTCACCCATGGGTGGGGTCACTCATGGCTGGGGTCACATTGTGCTTGTGGTCACCTCATGGCTGGGGTCATTCATGGCTGGGGTCACTCATGGCTGGGGTCACCCATGGTTGGGATCACCCCATGTCCGGGGTCATCCTGTGGCTGGGGTCACCTTATGGCTGTGGTCACCCCATGGCCAAGGTCACTCATGGCTGGGGTCACCCATGGCTGGAGTCACCCCATGGCTGTGGTCACCCCATGGTCAGGGGTCATCCTGTGGCTGAAGTCACCTCATGGCTGTGGTCACCCCATGGCTGGAATCACATCATGGCTGGGGTCACCCATGGCTGTGGTCACCCCATGGTCAGGGTCATCCTGTGGCCGGGGTCACTCATGGCTGAGATCACCCATGGCCAGGGTCACCCCATCGCTGCGGTCACCCATGGCTGGGGTCACTCACGGCTGGGGTAACCCCATGGCCAATGTCTCTCATGGCTGCGATTACCTCGTGGCTGTGGTCACCCCATGGCCGGGGTCACCCAAGGCCATGGTCACCCATGGCTGTGGTCACCCCATGACCAGAGTTACCCCATGGCTGTGGTCACCCCATGGCTGGGGTCACCCCATGAATGTGATCACCCCATGGCCGGGGTCACCCATGGCTGAGGTCATTTATGGCTGTGGTCACCCATTGCCAGCTGATCCCTGTGGTTGGGGTCACCCCATAGCTGTCTCCATGGCTGTGGTGACCCCAAAGCCAGGGTCACCCCATGGCTGGGTGCTCCCAATGGTTGGGGTCATCCCATGGCCGGGGTCACCCCATGACCGTGGTCACCCATGGCTGTGGTCACTCATGGCTGGGGTCACCCCATGGGGAAAAAAGGGGGAAAAAAAGGGG
>NW_026624519.1:51552-53172 GCF_030028575.1 Malurus melanocephalus
TCGGGGTTTTTTTGGGAATATCTCCCTGATTTCCCGGGTTCTGATGGGTGGGAAAGCTCCTGAGGGACCAGGCCTCTGTGAGGTTCCCTCAATCTCAAATAAAATCACAAAAAAATGGGTTTTTTTGAGAATATCTCCCTGATTTTCCAGAGGTCTGGTAGGTGGGAAGGCTCCAGAGGGACCAGGACTCTGTGGAATTTCCCCAATCCCCAAAAAAATCACAAAAAAGGGGTTTTTTAAAAATATTTCCTTGATTTCCCAGAAGTCTGGTAGGTGGGAAGGCTCCTGAGGGGCCAGGCCTCTCAGGTTCCCCCAATCCCAAAATAAATCACAAAAAAAAGTGGGTTTTTTTGAGAATATCTCCCTGATTTACCGGGGTCTGATGGATGGGAAGGCTCCTGAGGGAAGAAGGCTCCCCCAATCCCAAAAAAATAACAAAAAAGGGGTATTTTTGAGAATATCTCCCTGATTTTCCAGAGCTCTGATGGGTAGGAAAGCTCCTGAAGGGCCAGGCCTCTGTGAGATTCCCCCAATCCCCAGAAAATCACAAAAAAGGGGTTTTTTTTGAGAATATCTCCCTGATTCTCCAGGGCTCTGATGGGTGGGAAGGCTCCTGAGAGGCCAGGCCTCTGTGAGATTCCCCCAGTCCCCAAAAAAATCACAAAAATGGGGTTTTTTTGAGAATATCTCCCTGATTTTCCAGAGCTCTGATGGGTAGGAAGGCTCCTGAGGGGCCAGGCCTCTGTGAGGTTCCCCCAATCCCCAAAAAAATCACAAAAAAGGGGTTTTGTTTTGGGAATATCTCCCTGTTCTGGCAGGGTCTAATGGATGGGAAGGCTCCTGAGGGACCAGGCCTCCGTGAAATTCCCCCAATCCCCCAAAAAATCCGTATTTTCCCCACATTTCCGACTGATGTAGCAGTTTTGGACTGAGAATTGTGCAATATTTTCTCTTTTAAAATGAGCCTGGGGGAAATCCCATGAGTTTGGGTTCCTAAAGACCCGACCCCACTCAATTTGGGTTTTCCCAGTTGTTTTTGAGGAGCTGTGTGTTGAAGCATCCGCAGGATTTTCCTCCCAAATCACCCCCAATCCCCAAAAAATCCAGATTTTTCCCACATTTCTGACTGATGTAGCAGTTTTGGGGTGAGAATTATGCAATATTTTCTCTTTTAAAATGAGCCTGGGGGAAATCCTATGGGTTTGGGTTCCTAAAGAACCGACCCCGCTCAGTTTGGGATTTCCCGGATGTTTTTGAGGATCTGTGGATGTTGAAGCATCTGCAGGATTTTCCTCCCAAATCACCCCAAATCCCAAAAAAACCTGTATTTTTCCCCACATTTCCAACTGAGGTTGGGGTTTTGGGTTGAGAACTGTGCAATATTTTCTCTTTTAAAATGAACCCGGGGAAAATCCCGGGTTTGGGTTTGGGTTCCCAAAGAGCCGACCCTGCTCAGTTTGGGATTTCCTGGATGTTTTTGAGGAGCTGTGAGTGTTGAAAGATCCGCAGGATTTTCCCCCCAAATCTCCTCTACCCAAACTGGGGAATGCAGATTGAGACAATTCCCAATTTTTTTGGGGGACATTTTGGAGGGATCTCAACCAAACTCCCTGGCTGATT
>NW_026624519.1:55077-56606 GCF_030028575.1 Malurus melanocephalus
AGCCTGCGCGACAACCGCACCCTGCTCAAGATGGTGAGGATCGGGATGGGTGGGGGAAGGAATTCGGGAATCTGGAGAGTCCAGGGTGTCTGAGGGATCCCAGGGAGGGAATTCCATGGATCCAGAGTCAAAATAATGCTTGGGAGATCTCAAGGAGGGAATTCTGGGAATCCGGAGTCAAAGTCATGTTTGGGGGCTCTCAAGGAGGGGATTCCAGGAATCCGCAGGATCCACCATATCTGAAGGATCCCAGGGAGGGATTTCTGAGAATCCAGAGGGTCCACTGGATCTGAGTGGTCCCAGGGAGGGGATTCTGGGAAGCCGGAGTCAAAATTGTGTCTGGGGATCCCAGGGAGGGAATTCTGGGAATCTGGAGTCAAAATCATGTTTGGGAGATTTCCAGGAGGGAATTCTGGGAATCCGGAGGGTCCACTGCATCTGAGGGATCCCAGGGAGGGAATTCTGGGAATCTGGAGGGTCCAGGGTGTCTGAGGGATCCCAGGGAGGGGAATCTGGGAATCCGGAGGGTCCAGGGTGTCTGAGGGATCCCAGGGAGAAAATTCTGGGAATCCGGAGGGTCCACTGCATCTGAGAGATCCCAGGGAGGGGATTCCATGGATCCAGAGTCCAAATAATGCTTGGGAGATCTCAAGGAGGGAATTCTGGGAATCTGGAATCAAAGTCATGTTTGGGGGATCTCAAGAAGGGGATTCCAGGAATCCGGAGGGTTCAGGGTGTCTGAGGGATCCCAGGGAGGGAATTCTGAGAATCCAGAGGGTCCGCTGGATCTGAGGGGTCCCAGGGAGGGAATTCTGAGAAGCCGGAATCAAAATCATGTCTGGGAGATCCCAGGGAGGGAATTCCAGGAATCTGGAGTCAAAATCATGTTTGGGGGATCTCAAGGAGGGAATTCCAGGAATCCGGAGGATCCACCGTGTCTGAGGGGTCCCAGGGAGGGAATGCTGGGAATCCAGGTCAAAATCGTGTTTGGGGGATCTCCAGGAGGCAGTTCTGGGAATCTGGAGGATCCACGGTTTCTAGGGGATCCGAGGGAGGGGATTCTGGGAATCCGGAGTCCAAGTCATGTTTGGGGGATCTGAAGGAGGGAATCTGGAGGTTCCATTGTGTGTGGGAATGCCAAGGAGGAAATTCCATGGATCTGGAGTCATCTCCATGGCTGGGGGTCTCAAGGAGGGAATTCCATGAATCTGGAGTCAAAATCATGTTTGGGGGATCTCCAGGAGGGAATTCCGGGAATCCAGAGGATCCACCATGTCTGGGGGATCTCAGGGAAGGAATTCCAGGAATCCGGAGCCAAAATCATGTTTGGGGGATGTCCAGTAGGAAATTTCAGGAATTTGGAGTCAAAGCCATGTTTGGGGAATATCAAGGAAGGAATTCCATGGATCCAGAGTCAAAACCATGTCTGGGAGATCTCAAGGAGGGAATTCCAGGAATCCGGATTCACCTCCAAGACTGGATCATGTCAGGGAGGGAATTTTATATCTAAAACAAATAAAAATACAAAT
>NW_026624520.1:0-941 GCF_030028575.1 Malurus melanocephalus
CAGGAGCCTCTCCCAGGGCGGGAGCAATTCTCCTGTGCTGCTCCTCTCAGCCCGAGCCATCCATCGCTCCCACACACCCGAGCAGAGCCACAAACTTTCCTTTTTACCTCCTCTCCCATCTCACACAGAAGCTGCTCCCTGCACTTTCGAAGAAATGAGCCGGCGGTGTCACCGCAGACTCCTCGGGGCAGCGGGGACACCCAGCAAGCATCACCATGAAGCTGCATCACAGGAGGTTTCATTTTCATATTAGAAAAGAGTTTTATCATCCAGAGCATAGCTGGGCACTGGAACAAGCTCTTTAGGGTCATGGCACCAAGTCTAGCAGAGTTAAAAAAAATGCTTTCACTATCCTGTCAGGCACGTGCTGTGATTCTTGGGGCTGTTTGTTGTCCTGGTTGTGGCCAGGACAGGGTTAATTTTTGCAGTAGCCACAAGCAGGCATGGCTAGGACATGGAGGATATTCTGTGCCACTTCATCATTGCCAGAGGCAGGAGGAAGGGAGTCCCTTCTGGGGAGAAGGGGTTCCTTTGGGTTGAGTAAATGTGGCAGAGGGAAGCCTAGTTCCAAGAAATCCCATGTGAATATTGCACACTTTGTTTTTTATATATTTATATATAAAATAACATATATATATGTTATTTTATTTATTTATATTTATATATTTATATATTTATTTTATATTGCTGCTGTTTCTGTTCATTTTCTTATCTCTTTGCTGTTTTCAGTAAGTTATTCTTTTCTTAACCAGTGATCTCGCCTTTTGTGCCTCCAACCTGACCCTCCTCAACCACTCCAAACCTAAAATCCATCACCAGCAGCTCCTTTTGAACCAAACCGCGACGAGCAAAAACCAAAACTGGCACAAGGGGCAGAGCAAAACTCCTGAACTACTGAAAAACATCACGAGGGCTCCAAAATAAAAACCAGCTAAGAAAAA
>NW_026624520.1:2456-4630 GCF_030028575.1 Malurus melanocephalus
GGTCTGAACGCAAATTCCAGAGCAGCACAATCCGGGCTCCAGCTGAGCATTTCAGCGATCACACACGAGAGCGGGGCTGGTTGGGAGGGTGAAGAATTCCCGAGAGCCACGGGAGAGGCGGGTGTTGGTCCAGATATGAATTTGTGCTCAGAAAAGGCATCACTCTGGGCCCAGCATCAACCCTGGATTCCCAAAAACACAGCCCAGGCTCCTCTGGGTGCTGTGTCCAGAAAAGGAACCACTCCCAGGGCACAGAGTCCATCCCAGCACTCCTGGCTCCCCAAAAACACAGCCCAGAGTCCATCCTGGCTCCCCAAAAATGCACAGCCCAGCCTCCTCCAGATGCTCTGTCCAGCAAAGGCATCACTCCTGGCCCAGCGTCCACCCTGGTGCTCTTGGCCCACCCACAAACACAGCCCAGCCTCCTCTGGGTGCTGCATCCAGAAAAACCATCACTGCTGGCCCAGAGACCACCCTGGCTCCCCAAAAACACAGCCCAGCCTCCTCTGGGTGCCATGTCCAGCAAAGGAACCACTCCTGGCTCACCCAAAAAAGCCCAGCCCAGCATCCTCTACGTCCAGAAAAACCATCACTGCTGGCCCAGAGTCCACCCTGGTTCCCCAAAAACACAGCCCAGCCTCCTCTGGGTGCTGTGTCCAGAAAAGGCATCACTCCCAGGGAACAGAGTCTACCTTGGTGCTCCTGGCCCCCCAAAAACACAGCCCAGGTTCCTCCAGATGCTCTGTCCAGCAAAGGCACAACTCCTGGCTCACCCCATAAAAAGCACAGCCCAGACTCCTTTGGGTGCCATGTCCAGAAAAGCCATCAGTCCTGGCTCATCCAAAAAACACAGCCCAGTCTCCTCCAGATGCTCTATCCAGCAAAGGCATCACTCCTAGGGCACAGAGTCCACCCTGGTGCTCCTGGCTCCCCAAAAACACAGCCCAGCCTCCTCTGGGTGCCAGGTCCAGCAAAGGAACCACTCCTGCTCACCCAAAAAAGCACAGCCCAGACTCCTCTGGGTGCCATGTCCAGCAAAGGAATTGCTCCTGTTCACCCAAAACACAGCCCAGACTCCTCTGGGTGCTGTGTCCAGAAAAACCATCACTCCAGGCCCAGAGTCCATCCTGGCTCCCCAAAAAAGCCCAGCCGAGCCTCCTCCAGATGCTCTATCCAGCAAAGGCATCACTCCTGGCCCAGAGTCCATCCTGGCTCCCCAAAATAACCCAGCTGAGTCTCCTCCAGATGTTCTATCCAGCAAAGGCATCACTCCTGGCCCAGCGTCCACCCTGGTGCTCCTGGCCCACCCAAAAACAGAGCCCAGGCTCCTCCTTCTGCTGTGTCCACCACAACTCCCAGGAGGAAAAAAGCCACCAGGAATTCCAATCCGATCAGAGATCACAAAGGCTCAAAGTGACTCTGTCCTAGGCAGCCACATCCCGGCCTGGACGTGGATCCCATGGTTCCTCCAGACCCTGTTCYGTTTGCAAACCCCACAACGAGTGAGAGCAGGCCGGGGAAGCGCCACGGCCCGAGCCAACGGCAAAGGCAAAATGACAAAGGTTTAAATCAAAGTTGCTCACTTTCCCAAGGGCTCCCTTGGGAATGCCTCCGCACAAACACGCACACAAAGGGAAAATGGACTTCACAGCCTACAGGAAACTCTTCTTCCGGGAAAAAAACCAACCAAAAAAACCCCAAAAAAACAAAAAAAAACAACCACATCCCCCACCCCCCCCAACCCGGCTCCTGCTCACGCAGGAGCTGCTGAGGAAGGTGAGACACAGCCAGAATGCAAAGATGGGCTCCGTGCCGCCGGTCACCGCCTCCCCGGGGACACCGGGGGCCGCGGGGGCAGGGAGGGAGATGCTCTGCAGGTAACTCACCTTCCACAGTTGCAGTGACAAACTCGGTCCTCCCCTCTCAGATGCGGTAGGATGTAATTGTGAAATCTGTCCAACAACGCATTCATGTCCATCAAGCAAGCTATTGCCTGTAAGAGCCCACAACCAAGGCATCTGGTCAACTCTGGATGATGGAATAAAACATTGACTCCAGTTTGATTGCCAGAGACCGAAGCAGTCATCAAGAAAAGAATCGTCGGTGTTCGGTGGGGCACACGCACACGGAGGTGCACAGGCTGAGGGACAGTGCGGGGTGAAGGGGGGGAGGGG
>NW_026624520.1:5266-7599 GCF_030028575.1 Malurus melanocephalus
AATTAAAAAAGAAAAAATTCCACCCCCGCCGCTGGCCCCGGGCTCCCCCCGGCCGCGGTCGCGGCGGGTGCGCGGCTCCGGGAGCGGGCACCCGCCGYTACAAGCACAGCCTTCATGCAGCAACTGGGAAGAGAGGCAGCCAAAGCCGGGGTGGGGGGGGAGGCTGGGGGAGGAGGAGGCAGGCTGCAAAAAAATCACCCACTCCGGGGGAGCCTGATGGCATCCTCTCCCCCGACCCTCCCCAAAATCATCCCCGCTGCCGAGCGCTGCCAAATAAAAATCGGAAATAATTAAAAAAAAAAATACCCCAGTCCCAAAATCGCCGCGCCCACCTTCACCTTCCCCCCCAAAAAATCGGCCCCACGAACCCTCCCGGCTCGGGGCCGCGCTGTCCCCGCCGCTCTCTCGCTCGCTCGGTGCCGGCAGCCCCCGGCCCAGCCCCTCCCGGGCGCGGGTGGCTCCGCGCCGCCGGCCGGCCCCGCTCGGGGGAGGGATGCGGGATGCAGGGGAGGGATGCGGGATGCAGCGGGGGGGAAGATGCGCCCAGGCAGCGCCGGCCGCCCCCTCCCCAGCCCGGCCATTTACCTACGTGGGGCGGCGCTGCTCCGGGAGCGGCTCATGGCGAGCGGCGGCGGCTCTGCGGGCCGGCCCTGCGGGGCTCCCCCCGCCCCGCCGCCGCACGCGGAGCCCCGGCAGAGGCGCTTGGCCGCCTTTCGAGTGCCACACGCCATCCTCACCCCGCCCTTCCTCCGCCCGGGCTCGGCCCCGGCCCCTCCGGCCGCCCGCGGGCTCGGCCCCGCCGGGACCCCYCGCTCTCCCCGGCTCCGGGGGTCCGGGCACGGCCGGGGGTGCGAGCCCCGGGCTCCGCCGCTCCCCCGCGCTTCCCTGAACGCCTCCATCCGCCGGTTCTGCCCGCACGGACCTTGCGGGGTCCCGGCCCCTCGTCCCGGGGGTCCCCGACCCGCTGGAGGCACCCAAAGGTCACCCGAGAGGGGCAGCGGTGCCCGGCGCTCCTTGGAGCGGGGAGCAAATCCCAACTGTGCCGCGATTCCTCCCCAGGAAAAGCCGGGATGGTGCAGAGACCCCGGCACGTTTGGGGTGTGAAGAACTYGGAGCCATCCCCCAAACCCTAAGGCCGGGGAAAGGCTCGGGTTTCAGGAGATCCACGCCTTGGTCCCACCGTGGTCACTCCAACTCAGGCCACCTTTGGGACCTTGCGGGACAATGACAAGAAAAGCAGTGTCCAGCCCGTAACTTTGTGTTATTTGGTTGTTTTYCCTTCGAGCTGCAGGAACAGAAACGATCGCGGCCGCCACGTGGGGAATGCGTTTGAGCTGAGCTCGATGTCCTGCGGTGTTTCACCTCCCAGCCTTCCCCAGGGTGAGTTTCTCCTCTCCAGAACCCTGRTGTTCATCATTTCGGGCTCCTCAGGGTCACCCAAGCAGAGTTTGCTGCTGCTGGGTTTTGCATTTTGGAATATTTGTTTTCATGCTGTTCCTCAGGCCATGATCGGCCTCCTTATGTAATGCTGGTGTTATATAAACTCCATTCTTCAAGGAGCAGTCATTAACCTACTACYGGGGATTGAAAATACCAAAATACTGCCACACAATTAAAACCACTAAATGGTGTCCTCAAACTAGAGCACAGATTGCATTGCAGAATTTTTTTTTTWTWWTTTTTTTTTTAAATTCAACCACACACATGAAACTATTATCAAGCCGGGCTCTTCATGCAAAAGAGCAGCAAAGATGGGAAGGAACCTTTTGCTGCCTCCTGCCCTGAGCTGCTTCCACTTCTTGTTGAGCTCACAAGTGGATCCTGCCATCGATCGACACGGCTCGGAGAGGATGCAGCTGCTCACTCTGCCAGTTGTGGGAAATAAAAACGTTTCTGAAGTCGCAGCCAAATGAAACCACAGGAGGAACAGTGTGAAGATGAGGATCAGGGGGTTTTGTGGGAATGAAGTTTGTCTCGGCGTGGAGTTGATGTTGCTGGGCTCTCTCACAAACCAGGCTGGGTCAGCTCTCAGCTGGGCTGGAGGAAATGAGGGGAGATTTTGTCAAAAATCCCTGCTGTGATCAGTTCTGGGGATCCCAAAAATCCCTGCTGTGATCAGTCCTGGGGATCCCAAAAATCCCTGCTGTGATCAGTTCTGGGGATCCCCAAAATCTCTGCTGTGATCAGTTCTGGCTCTTGGGATCCCAAACCTCCCCATCCTGATCAATCCTGGCTGCTGGGCATCCCAAAAATTCCTGCTGTGATCCCAAATTTCCCTGTCCTGATCAATCCTGGACCCTGAGGATCCCAAAAATCCCTGCTGTGATCAGTTC
>NW_026624520.1:9519-29927 GCF_030028575.1 Malurus melanocephalus
ATTTTCCAGGAAAATACAGTATAATCAGAACTTTAAACACATGCTTCCCTCATCTGTGTTAAGGCCTAAGAGACAGATGTGCTTTAATAAAAGCAGACCGTATGAAGAAAAGTCCTTCCACTTTTCTCTTCAAATTCCTGTAACAGCTCATCTATTTCATTTTCCATGTCTTCTGTGTGCTGTATCTACAAGAGAAACGAGACTGAGCGAGGGGGTTTCGAGGATCTGCTGTTCAGAAAAGCGCGATAATCCCGGGATAAAACCGCGCTAATTCCGGGATTTTGATTTGCTGGGAAATCCAACTCAGCAGGCTCTACCCAGTGCTGCTTTAGCACGTTTTATTGAGATTCCCAGCATTTCCAAAGGCTCAGAAATTCTGTTTTRGGTTCATTTGTAGATCCCAACCCACCCAAGTGGCACCTCAGGAGGATTTTGTTGAGGAGGCACCATCCCCCTCCCCAGATTATTACGGATGCTCCGGAATAGCTCCAGGAACATCCAAAGATGGTTGGGATTTCAGGTCCTGGAACCCTTTTTAGGCTTTTGGGATCTGGAGAGGGCTTAAAACCAGAACATATCCCACAGGCTGGACTTAAAACCAGTCTGGGATAGTGAACTCCTAAACCTGGGCACTGGAAAAGGACACAGCTCCTTCCTCTGCTCTCAGCAYGTTGAGTGCATCTTATTTAATTTTAGTTTTTAATTTAGTGTGGTACAGTAAAATAAACCTGTACAGGATATTTTTGAGGATATTTTGATTCAGATTACAACTAATTACAACTGTTTTGAAATGGAATTCACCTTGGAAACTCATTGTTTTAGTTTTAGTTTAAAATCCACCTGTATAGGATAATTTTTGAGGATTTTTGGATTCAGAATGCCACTCTCACTTTTAAACCCTACCTAATTACAACTCATTGTTTTAATTTTCTAGCTGGTGTGGTACAGCAAAATCCACCTGTACAGAATATTTTTGAGGATTTTTGGATTCAGAATGTCACTCTCACTTTTAAACCCCACCTAATTACACCTGGTTTGAAATGGAGTTTACTTTGGAAACTCACTGTTCTAGTTTTACTTTAAAATCCACCTGTAAAGGATATTTTTTAGGATTTTTGGATTCAGAATGTACCTCTCCTGTTTAAGCCCCACCTAATTACACCTGGTTTGAAATGGAGTTCACTTTGGAAACTCACTGTTCTAGTTTTAGTTTAAAATCCACCTGTTTAAATCTATCCACGGGATGTTTCTAAGGATATTTAGATTAAAAATGCCACTCTCACTTTTAAATCCCACCTAATTGGAAAGGAGTTCACTTTGGAAACCACCAGCTCMATTCAATTCATCCATCTGCCCAAAAAGAAGCAGAATGTGGAAATTCAYGTTTTGACTGCGATTTTACTGGAAGAACCACAACATAGAGGGTTTTGATGGAGCACTAAGCAAAGCCCAGCCCCTAAGCTGGGTCTAAACCACCCCCAGGACACACAATCCCTGATCCCTGTGCACTTACACACTGGCAGAGCTCACAGATAAGGAAAGCACCCAGCGTGGCCTCCTCGTGGTTATCCTGGATGTCCACGTTGATCACGTGCACGGGCTGACACGTCTCCTGCTCTCTGGAATTTAAATCTGTTCAAAGCAAAACACAACAGCAAAACTTTGGGTGGAACAGGATCAGATTAACAAGATTTTAAAAATTCATTGATGTAGTCACATTCATGTTTTCCAAATCAATTTTTAATTTTTTTTTTAATATTGTCTTAATAATCCCTTTTGTTTCAAAAACAACAGGTGGATTTAGGAAATGAAATTGTTCAGGGTCATGGAAGTTTATCTGCCCTGCTCAAGAGAATTTACTGCTCCTCTTATTCTGACAATCTTTAAAGATCAAGAGTCTCAAAAGTCAAGGAGGATTTTGGGCTTCCTCCCCTGGAGGGTTTTAATTGCTCCATTTTATAAAAAAAACACCCAACACTCTGTTCCACTGCAAGATGAACTCCGACAAGCTAAGCACTGATAGTCACATTAAAAAATTCTATTTCAACATTTTTCACTTAATAACAAGGGTGAAAGGGGTAAAAATAAAAGTCATAATAAAAGTGAAGGGGGAAAAAATAAGTCACATTAAAAAATTCTGTTTTCATGTGTCACTTAATAACAAGTGTGAAAGCAGGAAAAAATAAAAGTCACATTAAAAAATCTATTTTAACATGTTTTACTTAATAACAAGGGTGAAAAAATAAAAGTCACATAGAAAAATTCTGTTTTCACATGTTTCACTTAATAGTGAAAGGGGGAAAAATCAAACATCTTTCTCCAAGTGCAGCCATGTATTCGTGTTGTGCYTCCCTAACAAATCCTTCCTACCAAGCCCAGTTTTTAACCCCCAAGTCGCTCTCTCCTCCCTCCATTCTGCACCTTCATTTTGGAAAAGTTATTTTAAAATATCARTTTTCACAGCCAGAGCCATTTGGGCCAGCTGGGAAGGGCATTGTGGAGAGAGATTCACAATTGGAAAATCAGTGAGTGGTTGGTGTTCACACCTAAAAACCAGAGTGAGAGGTGCTTTTCAACTCAGACTTGCTGAGATCCCCTCGAGGACCAGGGCAGCTGCTCTCAGAACTCAAAAAAATATTTCAAATTTTTCACTTGAGGCCTGAGATCACAGGCAAAGGCCAAATTGTGCTGCTGTGATGTGACCACGGAGAGGGCGAGTTCGTTCTGTGGGTGGCACCAATTCAGTGTGGAGAGAACTCCTAAAACTCCCAAAATCCTGCACCAAGAAAYTCCAGAGACACACAAAGCTCTCAGCTCAGCAATAAACTGAGCTCCTGCTAAAATCCCAGATTTTTGAGGGAGTTCACATCAATCCTCTGTGCTGTGCTCACTGGAATTGGATCCCCAGCAGAGTGAGACCCTTCTGGCACATCCCTGCTGCGCTCAAGGGCAGAGCTGCAGCACATTTGCAGAATTTAACACACCCAGAGTGTTCCTCCACCTGTCCAGGAGGTTTCTAACGGGAATAAACTGCTTGGGAGGCCAAAAGAAACCTTCTGGAGGGCAGAGATGGGAGCTGCAGAAGGGAGACAGCTCAGATTTGTTTTTCCAGATTTGTTTTTCCATACCAGTTAAGCTCTTGAGACCCATTTGGAGGATTTGAGATCCAGTTTGAGCTTTTGAGATCCAATTTGAGACCCATTCTGAGCTTTTGAGATCCAATTTGAGACCCATTTTGAGCATTTGATAGCCAGTTTGAGCTTTTGAGATCCAATTCGAGACCCATTTTGAGCATTTGATAGCCAGTTTGAGCTTTTGAGATCCAATTTAAGATCCATTTTGAACATTTGAGACCCATTTTGAGCATTTGAGATCCAGTTTGAGCCTTTAAGATCCAATTTGAAATCCATTTTGAACATTTGAGACCCATTTTGAGCATTTGATATCCAGTTGGAGCCTTTGAGATCTAATTTGAGATCCATTTTGAACATTTGAGACCCATTTTGAGCTTTTGAGATCCAATTTGAGATCCATTTTTAGCAATTGAGATCCAATTTGAGCTTTTGAGATCCATTTTGAGCAATTGAGAACCATTTTGAGCAATTGAGATCCAATTTGAGATCCATTTTGAGCATTTGAGATCCAATTTGAGATCCAATTTGAGCATTTGAGATCCATTCTGAGCTTTTGAGATCCATGAGCATTCCCAAACCAAACATAAATTTAATAAATTCCCTAAACCAGCCCTTTGCTGTACACACATTCTGGAGCTGCCAGCACCTTTCAGGGACAAGAGSTCGCCTGGTGCATAAATCTGCATCAATCACTGCAAACTCTCATCCTCACTGGTGTTCCAGCAGTTGGGGGAGACAGAAATAAAAAAAAAAAAATCTTCAAGATTTGTGAAGGACATGAGGGAGGAGGGGAAAAAAAAGCACTCAAAGTTAATTTGGTTTATCAGTTCAAGCTTCTTACCTTCTACTACTTGATCATAGACTCTTTCTTCACACGTTAGGATCAAATCAAAAACATCTTTGCAGTTCTGGAATCTTTCTGGCCGTGGTTTGATTCTCTTATTTCTGTCCAACATGTGTAAAATTCCGTTCTGTGTGTATCTGAAGTGGCTTGAGTTAAGTATCTTTACTTGAAGAGAAGTCATGGTTTGGAGCAGCACAAGTTAAACAATAACTGCATTTTTTAAATTCCAAAAATTCCAAAATTTGCAAAAATTCTGTTTGCAAATCTAAAGATCAGTGACCACTGATGAGTTTCCTACGGTGACAGCGTGATCCCCATCATGCAGCTGCTTTTCAGAGATCTGTCACTGTCACCACAGCTTTAAAATACCCTCAGAAAAGCAATTTTTCTTGGGTAATTTTTCCTATTTTTGGATCCCTGAATGCTGAGAACCCCCAGCTGTTCCTGTGAGCAGGATGTCCTACATTCCCTTCAGCCCCTCACTCTTCAAAGGTGACTTGGTGGAGTTTCAGGTGCCACCTGCACAAAACCCCACCTGGAACATGGCTTTGTGCACCCGAAACTCTAAAAAAAAAGCAAAAAATCCAAGAGAAAGTCAAAAGAAACCACAGAAAAGCACATCCCATAAAAATATCCTGAGATTCATAAACGGGAATGAAAAAAAACACAGCCTTTGTGCCTGTCAGAGCTTCACACGGTGTGAAAGGAATCTGTGATGCTGCTCTGAGCTATTTTTATGTTGGTGCTGTAACCTCCAGGCTCTGATTTTACATCCTGGAGCCCCTTTCCAGGCAGGATTCTCTAATCCCACTGATTTCCCAGCTTTTTGGGATGTGCACTTCCATTAGGAGCATTCCAGCTTTGACTGGCACGGAAATCTGTAAGTAAAGCTTGAGTRAAGCCAAACTCCCTCTGAAGGCAAAATTTTAGGGGTAAATTAGGAATTCCAGGAAAGGTTTGAATCAGGAAAGCTTGGAAGTRGATGCATCTCTGCCTGACTTCAACACAGCTGTATTTTCAGCCATCTAAGTATATATATTTTTACAATATAACAGTAAAAATAAGAGCTGTAATTTCCTGAGATAACACAATTCTGAGAAAAAGAAATTCCCATAATTTGTAGCGGTATGCAGGAGGTCACCTGGGCTGATTTCCTCGCTGAAAAGGTGACACAAACARATTTGTTTTCAGAAAACAGCCCCAATATTTTTGTAACAAAACACCAACAATTTCCTGCCTATTTTTTTGGCAATTCTACTGCCCAGATGTGCACCTGAGTGCTCAAGGTGTTCAAGCAAACAAAGCTTTTAAATCTCCCAAGTGATTAAGCAGTAGTAAAAATTAAACCAAATTTTCTACCTACAAGAGTCTACTTCATGTTGATAATATATTCCATTATCAATATATCAATATTGATAATATATTCAAATTTTTTCTGTGTCTGCATCACTGCGCCTCAACTACTTGTAATTTCAATTTTGCCCCACAAACCAAGGTTTATCACAAATAAATGTTGTCAATTGTCAACTGACTTCTGCATTTTTTTCTCAATGTCATCACCAAGATCTTTTCACTTCCTTCCCCAATGATTTCTCCTGATTTATGAAACCATTGTCCTTTATAGCCCAGAGCTGTCACCAGCAGCTCTTGCACAGCAGCACCCCTTGGGTTTGTTATGCTTGGAAAAAACCCCACTTGGGTTATTGGCAGAGCAGGAAAATTTTCAAAATATCATTTCCAAAATATCATTTCCAAAATATCATTTCCAAAATATAATTAAAAAAAAAAAAATCTGCCATTTCTAAACCACACCAACATCTGCCTGTGTCACTTTGCTCAGTTGGAAGGGGAGCCCTTCCCGGGCTCTGCACTCCTCATTTCTACATCACGCAGTTCAAAAGGGAAAGGGGGAAAAAAAAAAAAAATCCACAACATCCCACACGCTTTTTTGGGTTCTCTTTTTTGCCTTTCTAGGATAAAATGTTGCTGGCATCTGTCCCCTCGCTTCCCTGACTGAGCCTGGAGACAGAATTACGCAGATTCCCAAACCCACACAAGCTTTCTGTTTCGCAGCCTGGCTCTCTGCTGCCAACTTACAGCTATTTTTTTTTTTTTCCAAGGGTCCATCTGCCTATAAAAGGAGACTGAGAGAAGCATTTAAGATTCATGGTCCTTTCCTATTTTGTTGCCTGATTTTTTTTTTCACCTGGAAAAAGCCAGCACCCCCTCCTTTGAGCAAGCAGGGGGGGATGAGCTCTGTAAAATCATTTCCAAGGCATAATAACTCAGCTTTTTGYTCTTTGGGAGCTCAGGTGAGTGCAGATACCACAACTTATTCATGGTTTTCACCACACAGGCAGGTGTTGGATCATTTAAATCAGGTTTTGCTTTCCTCCAAACACATTTCAACTCCGTACATCCCTGTTCTGTTTTCAGGACAAAATTTCCCTGATTTTCTGTGCTGTCACCCCATACCACACTCACACCAGGACACATCTGCATTTCTCTTCCCYTACTGAAAACTCTTAGCAGAGCAAATCCACCACATTTTTACACTGAGCCCAACCCAGATTTCACCTTTATTGGAGTAATTATGCTAAAAAGATCCACAATGGGATGGAATTTATGGATGACAACTCAGAAATGGAAAGGCTTCCTAKAAAAAGGAGATGTTGCAGCACAGAAGTTGAGTTTTTTGACTCAATTCATCCTCAAGGAGAATTTCTATTATAGTCTGTGCATTGTCTCCTTTTAGCTAAGGGTACCTCATACTAGTGATGAAGATTTACTTAAAAGAAAAAAAAAAGTTATGTTTTTATCTAAATATTTTAAAGATTTTACAGCTTTTGCTACCCAAATTTAAAATTCCTGTCCTACACACCAGAAATGCCTTTTACCATCCAATTGATGGGATTCTGCTCCAGACACTTGGGTAATCATCCCTCACCCCTCTAAAAACATCCCTTCAAACATCCTCCAACCACTTTATCATTAACTTCTCACTGGCAGGACCCAAAAAGTATTTTTTTAGCTATGAGGACTAACCTAGAAATGGCTAAGATAATGGAATCTCTATCATTTATAGTGAAAGAAAAATTATCTTATTGATCTTATAAAGTTCCATTTAAACTCCCATGTGAAGCTGAAGCTCATGAGTGATTTGAGCTGGAAGTGCTGGGGTATAAAATTTCATGCTATAGATCTAAAAAGCTATAAAATTTCATTATATAGATCTAAAAATCTATAAAATTCCATTATATAGGTCTAAAATTCCCATCCCTATCCCCCTGCCCCACTCCTGGAAGTGTCCAAGGCCAGGCTGGATGGAGCTSTGAGCACCCTGATCTAGCAAAATATGTTCCTGTCCAAGGAGGGGGTGAAATGAGATTTAAAGCCCCTTCCATCCCATGATAAAAATATGCAAGAGGCCAATTTATTAAACCTAAAATATGTACATCCTTTCTAGGAAAAAAAAAAAAAAACCTTAAAAGTAATGGCTGGCACCCAAAGCTTCGACATCTTCAAAGAAATTTGCTGATCATTCTCTTTGGTGCAGCTGCCACCATCCTCAAACTCTGCATTTCTTCTTTGGGAAAAGCAGAGCAGGGCAGAGCGCTTCTCACCGAGCGTGAATGGCAGTTATAGGTCTGTTTTCTGTATAATCTTAATTTATTTATTAATATCTGCATTCTAAACAGAACACATTGTGTTTGTCTGAGAACGGGACATTTCCTGAAATGAAGTGTGTGAGGGGGGTGAGGCTGCTCAGCCTTCTCCCACCTTCAGAATCAGCTTTTTTTTACAGGGAAAAAGCCTGGAAATGRGCACAGACACCACAAATTCAGCATTTCCAGCACAGTGGTTATGGCTGCAGTAACTGCCCTCACTCCACACCCTGAGAACAAAATTTCCTTTCCTTTGCAACTGAAACTGGGCACTTTAGTCCAAATCAGACATCGTTCACAAGCCTTTTGTTGTTTCCTAATTCAGTAAAGTTTTCATACTGAATCATTCTATAGCTCTGTTGGATTCARGTGRAAATTAAGATGGGATWWYMRGRAAAAAWTYCYYCCYKGRRGGKKGSMMMRSYTKKYYMRRRRARSYYYKGRWKSCCYKGRARKKKYCMARGSCMRGKYKGRWKGGGSYTKGRRSMRSCYRGGATAGTGGAAGGGGTCCYTGCCACGGCAGGGGTTGATTTTTTAGGTCCTTTCCAACAAATTGAYCTTTTAGGTCYCTTCCAACCCAAACCAGACTGGGATTCTTGTGGTTTGAACTGTGGCCAAAAGCCAAAGCATCCCCAATGCTTCCCCCACCTCCACAGCTACGGAGATGAAAAACCTTAATTAACACAAAGATTTATGGATTTTAGATAAGAAAKTGWGAGAAAGAGGGGGTCAAAACAGGCTGTAACTTAAACTGCAGTAACTTAAATTACGCCATCCAAAATTACATGAAGATGCTATGCTGGGCTCCATGACATTCCTGCAACRTTTGTGTATTAATGACCTGCAAAAAAACGGTTTTTCCTTGTGAAGGACAAGCACCCAGCATTTGTAAACCACGAGCTGCATGGATAAATCCAACTGAGCACATTCACTCCTGAAGCCTGGCTAAGCCCCAAAGCTGAGGGGTCTGTACCCACACATCAGAGAAGGCAGAAAACACCTGGAGTTCAGCCCTGAGCTCAAATTCCAAAAGAATTTGCTAATCCTGAGCAGCTGAAATGGTTTTGGATGAAACTGGACAGATCCAAAGCTGTCAAAGAGGAAAAGAAACTATGAAGGGCAAAGTCTGGTGGCAGAGAAGGGATTGCCAGGAACACAAACTACCAGAGACAAGATGAAGATGTGCCATGTCTGACTGTGCCACCACARTTCTGCACTTGATCCAAGCAGGAACTCCAAGAGGAGCTCGGTTTGGGTTGGAATCTCCAGTGTTTGATGCCCTGGCAGTGCCACGGATGGCATTTCTGCTGTCACTCTCAGGAACAGCAGTGTGATGGCTCGGGAGGGACACTTGGGGATGCTCTGCTCAGGTTTGGGAAGCGGCGCCGGGGATGCTCTGCTCGGGTTTGGGAAGTGGTTCCAGATTCCAGAGATGAGCAGCAAATGTAGGAATGGGAGAAGGGAAGTGCTTGGAGGAAGGGAAAGGATGAATCACCCYTTTCCCAGCTCGGGCTGCAACAGCCATTTCCAAATTGGCTCCCGCCGCTGGCACCGCTCTGCGCCGTGAAAATCCAAATTTCCACTTACAGGTACCTCAGACAAAGCAAACCATGAGCACTGCAAACCCTAAATCAATTAAACAATTTCATTTAGAACATTTGGGAAGCCTGAGAATACAATGAGAGACAGCAGGGCCACTTTGCACCAGGAGCCTGCAGAGAAAGCACCGTGCTGGATGAGCTCTGCAGGAAATGTTCTGGCTCGCAATTAATGCCAGTTTAACAAATTACAGTTGCTACTGTGAAATTTGGATTTTTTTTAATTCCAAATTCATTTGGAATCATTATAAAGGAAAAAAAAGGATAAGCATCCCTAAAGCTGGCACAGAAGTTTTGTGTTAATGGAAGGGAACTTCTTCAAGGCAAGAAGCATCGACTGTCACTTTGCTCCCWTCCTTCAAACTGGGATGAAACTGCCAAAGAATGGAATCATTTCAGCTCTGWATGGGTTTTACAAGAGTCATCAGCCTCAGACAGAATCTTTCAGTCAAGAATTCCTCAGAGCATGTTTGGGACTCACTCCGGGTAAGGAAAGAAATCTTTCAGACTCTCCAGAAGAGACAGGATGGCAAAGATGTTGTTGAAAAGCATTTGCTGTTAGATTGGAGTCCGTAATTTCTATCACATTCCAAAGCTCAAACACAGGGGAAATAACATTTAAATAATATATATTTGGCTTATTTTTTTATAATTTGATATATTTCCTTCTTAACATGAATGAAAGCAAGATTAAAGGCAGTGGGATCTGAAGGCAGACTAAGAAATGCTGAAACTGCTGCCTTTGAAAGACTTTGTGAAGCATTTTGGTCTGAGAATCCTTCACGGAGCAAAAGGGATTGGAATCCAGCCTGTGGCTGGAAGTGTGTTGATCTGCAGAAATGCACCTCTTAGAAGTCTTCAAATCCAGTTTAAACACTTCTTTCCATCCTCATCCCTTCCCTCTAGTCCTAGGAGCACTGAAGAGCTTTGAAAGACRTGGTAAGAAAGAAAAATGAGACTTGTACTGATTTTGGAAGAAGTTTTACCACTGACACTCATGCCATGATTTCAACTATTTTTAGCTCTTGTAAGGTTAGGCTTCAAAAAAACGAAAATACCCAACTAAAAAATAYAAAAACCCTCTAAACATACTGAAATTAAACGTTCTGAAGTGGCTTGCAAAGTCATCTCTGAACACTRGAATGACGGCTCAGGAGAGAAGCTGACAAGTGCTTATCAGTTCAAAATCCACGAAGGAAAGCAGATGAAAATATAAGATTTTATAAAATACATGCATGAAGAGCTTACCTGAAGCAGAATTTAAGTCAGTTACTCCTCAAGACTGAGCTACATGGAAATATCACAGGGGCATCCAACTTCAGCCTGGAGTTCACAGAGTTAAAACTAATCCCATCACCAAKATTATCACAACCTTATTTTTTTTAACAGCGAAGAATCAGTGTCTTCAAGGGAGATGCACCAAGCCAGTTTTTCTTCTTCATTTTTGGATTTTTTCTTCTAAGTGAAGCAGCTTTAGGAACTTTTTGAGGACACATTTTCCACCCTCCCCTCAATTTTACAGCCTCATGTAACTAAGGAGCTAAAATTGGAATCCTATCTAAAGTTAGGGAGGTCAAATTAAGAGAGGAAGTAAAAAAAATGTCAGGAACCGAGCAGAAGGCCAAGCTTGCATGGTAGGTGCAGGCTGCCTAGAAATCCTAATTAAAATTACCCCCCTAATTAAAAATAACCCCATCTCTGAAAATCTTTTTTAATGTGAGGGTCACAGACACATCAGGGTTGAGGAAAAGAAACAATCAGCCATGGAGTTACTCACATTGATAAAGAACCCAGGAGCAATTCCTGAAGAATTTTGGTCAAATTTCCATTTGAACAGCTCCTATCCCTGGGCATAGTAACAACTGCTGATGATTTAAATTGGGTTTAAATTTGTTTAGCAAGTTTCACCCTTGATTAATTTTTGCCTTCACTTGAAGTCAAGGCTCACCAGCAGTTTTGTTCTATTTTTGTTTCAGCTTTACAGTCACCACCACAGAACCAGAATGAAGTGCTCAAACCCTTTCATGGAGTTTTAAGGGGCAAATGATCACAAGGACAAATAATCCTCATGTTGGAGAGTTGGGTTACACATAAAATACAAGGTGGTGTGTTTGTACTACAGACCATGGCTGTGTCTTCCTCAAATTAGTAACAGAATTCTCTACTGTTGTCCTAGAAATAACAGAGGAATGTTTTAAAAAAGAACCTTCAGAGCAGCGTTAAATGGTTTTGGAGCAGTCCTCRATTGGGGGTCAGGGAATTGAAATACCACGTTCTAAAAATACAATGGGAGATGCTGATCCTTATTTTAAACTCCAAGTTTTAACTGCCACATCTTAAAAGGCTTTGAAGCACTTCCATTTTAGATCTACTGTAACCACCTACTCAACCGAATCTGTATTCCTGACTCCATTAATCCCCTGTTCCTGCACTTTGAAATTCAACTTCTGCCTTCAAGGTAGGAGAGCCTGTGCTCTAAATTTCACTAATTAACTGCAATGAAGATGCTTTGAGTCTCTGCAGAGTGGGTTTTGAATTGTTATCCCCCCTTTTCACAAGTGAAGAGGAGAGGTTCAGCACATCTGTTCTAAGATAATTTTAACCGGTTTTGCTCTGACTGAGGGCCAACAGCACAGCAGCTCATTTCTGAGAGCTTTCTGGGCAGAGGATGTTCCCTTAAAGTCACAATTTCACAGAGCAGCTGTGTCCAGAGGGCCTGGAAGGAGAGCACTCAACCWTCAGGTGTCTCCTCACTGGAATATGGGAACAAGCAGGGTGTTGTCAGCAAGACTCCCAATTTCAGAGYACATGGAAAGGCTACAGGTGATGAAAGCAAGGCTGGGAAACAGAACAAGCAGCTCAATCATATGGAACCACACCTCCTCCTGTTCCCCCAGCACAACCCCACTCCAAGCCCATGAGGAGAGCAGGCCCTCCCACCCCATAGGGAATTCTCAACCCCTCTCTGCAGAAATGCTCACCCAACAGAACTGAGAGCCCCTGGGATACAAAAAAAACTATTGCACAACTCGCTGATGAGAGCAGCTCTGCCTTTGGTTCAAGTCTTTACCCTCAAAACCCACTTCTAGAAATGGAGTTGCTTTCTGTGCTGACAGTCTTCAGTCTGAAAACCTTGAATTATCTGAGAATCAAAAAAGCAAAGTCACAGAGGCATTTGCTGTTGCCCTATTTCCCTTGCAGTGGCCACTGTTTAAACCTCCTTTATCTGGAGAAAAGGTTTAACTGTAACACTGCAAATACATYTGGGGAACACAGCAGAGCATGGAGCAGAACCACAATGGTGACTCCAAAACATGCTGAGTGGGGGGGAACAGCTTGCTTTTCTGTTGTTTTGGGTTTTTTTTTTTTTCCTTAACTACTGCCATATTCAGCACAGCAGCAGTGAAGAATTCAAAAGGGAAATCTCAAGTAGTTCGTGCTTGTTAAAATTAATTCTCAGTTCGAAGAATTTTCTTTTAAGCAGTTCTTTTAATCACGATAAGGGTAGGGCATACCTCATTAGGATAGGTTTGCAAGGTTTTCCTTTTCTCTATAGGCAGAGGGATTAAAAAAAAAATCAAACAAACCAGCACTTTACATTTGATCCAATAAGACTATATCCTGCATTTTGAAGTTTTTTTTAAAAAGGATCCTTGTTGAAAAAACAACATATAGAATGAGTGCCCCAATTTTTGTTTGTGGGTTTTCTTAAAAAAAAAATAAAATTTAAATATAGGTATTTAAAAATAATGCAGTTTTGCCATTAGTCACAGTTTTTAGTAGTGTGCCTAACCCCAATCACCTTTGCTCTCCGGAATTAAATGTTACTGGGCTCTCACCTGTCCATTTTTTATGAACTATGGGGTTATTTTTTCTCGGAGCACAGAGCAAATCACGTATCACAAAATCCTCAGTGAGAAGGGTGAGCTCTTTAATGAAAAGWATCCTCTCTCCCAGAGAAAGTATTCTGTAAACCTTACCTGGCAGTTTGTCTGAGCTAAATACAACATTAATGTCGAGGTGGTCGMTGTTCCCAAATCCATAACCAGGAGAGTCTTTGCACTGAGAAGGATCCACAGTGCAGGGGAGGCAATGGATAATCTGTGAGGGTATTGATGTGTTTTCATTCAAGAGCTAAACATGGTAACACWCTACAAAAAGCATTTGGGATGTGTGCATTGAACTGGGTAACAATTTACAAGGGAGCATTAGAGGCCCATGGTTAAAAAACTTCCTATAAACTTAAAATCATTTAAAATTCGCCAGCCAAGCAACTCTAGATTCTTAATGCCAAATAATGAATTACACCTTTCAAGGATGAACCACAGTGGATTTTTTAAAGAGGCCATGCCACAGGGATACAGTTCTTTGTCTTTCCTAAGCAGATCATTGTACATCTGATCATATGTTGTTTTGAAGTCATAAACATTTGGCTTGTCCGGGGCTGGTCCTGGCAGTTTCACGTGAGTCCCTGTGCCAAAGGATCTGACGCTGAATCCTCGTTTGCTGAAAGACACAAGGGAAGGGGGGAGAGAAAATCATGAGACTGGATGGACTTAAAAAATTAAAGTGYTGAAGAACAGAGTGAATTTGAAAAACATGCCAAATCACAGCCGAACAGTTGGGGAAACAAAATGCCAAGACACCCAATGTGTATTTTCCTTGTGGTTACAATCCAAACACAGGCACCTTTCCTAAAGAAACACCTCTATTCAACAGGAATTTTCTTACAATTATGGTTCACAGCTATTTGGAAATGTCTTTTGTGCTTTCCTTTTGTGCTTTCAGACACCCTGGATTTGCAAAAAGCATGTGTTGTTTATTCACTCATGGACAACACAGTGGAAGCAGAGATGTTTTTCTCTTAATACAAATAAATAACAGCACTGACTGCTCAATACTGAAGTGTCCTGCTAAGATTGTTGGCCTAACTGMATTATTCTTCTCACTTTGTTGCTCAAACTACCTCTGGTGTAATTTAATTAGCCAGGATAAAGATTTGTGTGCCTGCCACTGAAAACCATCCAGTGCAATTACCTTTACACAAGAGGGGCAATGTTCTCCTGGCTGCTCTCTAAAACTCTTGGCTAAACCAGGGACAGTTTCATTCCACTCTCATGAACAATTACTTTTTTAATAGTTATCATTAAAAAAAAGAGGCAGGAACCTGCTTGTCTATAGGAGTAATGCCAAAATGTCTTTGCTGATTAATTGAAATATTTGCATCGAACCTCAATACATCCTTCACTAGGATTAAAAATATGACATCTATTGAATAATGGGAAAAAAAAAGGATTTTCTGGTGGTCTAGTGGACATATTACAATCTACTGAATAATGGGATAAAAAGGATTTTCTGGTGGTCTAACAGACAAAATCATGCAGTAAAATACTGTTGTTATCATCCAGAAGGCCGAAACAATATTGTTTGGTGGCGACAATATAACTTGAAACAGGAAGATCACAACTCAATCTATTTTTTAAGGACTCACACTTTCAGCTTCAATGCTTTAGTGGAGACGGAATTGAGTGAATTAAATTAAAACAAAAAGCAAGCAAACAACTCAATGCCTGTGTCCCCACAGCCCCAGAATTAACCCCAAATTTGTAGGGCTTTCCTGTGAACAGAGTGAGCAGAGTGCAAGAGTCACCCCGAGTGCTTGGGCTGCACACAGAGAGAAGGAAATTCAGTAGAAAACACCAACTCAAATCGTGTTTGCCTTCAAAGTGTGTCTTCAAAGTGATCCCAAACGCTTCTGGGCAGAAACTGTGATCAAACTTGTGCCCCAAACTCCAGCACTGCTCTGCAACTATCAACACTTATTTCCTTCAGTTCCTCCTACTGGAACACAGCCCCTCCTTTCTCTTTTCTTGCTTCCCCACACTTTTTCCTCCAGSAGCTATTTATGGGTGCCTATTTCTGTAAACAGACAGGATACATGATGATTTTCTGCTTCTTTCTGCAGGACTAAAGACTGAAAATGGATACAAGTGGAAAGAAGTGCAATTCTTTGCCCCTCCCAGTCCTCCATCACATGTAAATGGTGCAGTTATGAGTCACTGTTCATTTATTTTCCCTGCAATACTTGCAGACCCAAGTTTTTATTCTGTTGCTTCTGCTCGACATGAAGAGAGATGTAATATGTACAGAAGAAATTGCAGTGCTAAATAATTCATGTTTCAATTTGACCTTTTCTTCTGTGGTTTCCTCCTTTTATTTCTTTTCTCTTTACCATTATTCTTTTGGTCTGTTTGGATCACACACACATTAAAACCTCCACCTCCAATTGCTGGAAATACCCCTGAAGTTTGCGACTTCATATAAAGCTGACCTGAAATCTCTGACATTCAACACAACCAGAATTTGGGCCTCCAAGGCCCATGAGCCATTCAAAATTATTCCTCAAATAGCTGGAATATGARTTCCTCACATGGAATTTCATGCTTYGTACCTTGGCATGCAGTAGTGTCMATTTTCACACTATTTATGCCCCAGGTATAATAAAATACTATTAATACGAAAGATTTTAAAAACATTTCAACTTTTTTTCTTGCAACAATTGGGGCACAGGAGATGGAAAAATGCCTGCACAGAACAATTATTCAGGGGTCTGGTTTTATTGAAGAGCTGGACACATCCAGTGGAGTGAATCATCAGGTGTCTGTGGGAATGTGGCACATTTTTAACAATGAACAATTTCTACAAGACAATGTGTAGCCAGTATTTGGTTCTGGCCTAGTAAAACCATCTATAAATTGGAAAATAATGAGCTTTGTGCTAAACAGAAAAGGGTAAGACAGACTAACAGACTATCCTAACACTGAAAATGTGGAGTTTAAACTTTAACAGAATMATAATTATCACATTTCAGGAAGTTGTTTCTATTAATTAAGGCTGATGTAAATAAACTACCAGTATATTAAGGACAAAGTGAGTCACCAGACTGACCTCATTCTCAGCAGGTTTGCTCACCTCTCAGTCCAAAGCTCATTACAAGGAGCTCACCAGCACCACTCAAGTGGCCCTGAGCATTTCCTTCCAAAGGATTTCAGAGSTGCAAACACTTCTGAAAGCAGAGCCCAGCCTGGGACTGCACTGACAAACCACACATTGGGACCACTTGGTTTCAGGCACTGAGAGGAGAAATAATCATCTGTGCAGTTTGAAACATTGACTTTTATCCACGCCTTTCTTTTATTTCACTGTCATTTGGGGATCACAGTCATTCTTATGAAATTGTTTTTTCAGTTTATTGTACAYTCCTAAAGCACAGCCTCTCTTTTCAATGGCAGCAGGAAATATTAGTGAGTATTAAAATAAATGCAGTAAATCCTGCAGTGCTACTGCAGCTGAGAGTGTGAAGATTTTCAGGGGACAAATCACTYATTTTAACACATCCCCTTCCATGAGAGGTAGCAGGAAAATAATGAGCAACCCTTGTAGGCTACTTAGAAAATATCTTATGCCTCTCAATCAATATTTAAAAAACACCTCCCAAAACAGGCCRACCCTGCTGAACAGCAGGACAAAAGCACTGTTAACTAATTCTGAATATTAAAAACTTGTTGTAATTTGCATTGTCACTATTAAGTTGTCAAATGAAAGTGTGCTTTAATATAAAAATGTGAAAATGTCTCCTTCTTGGGGGTTTATTAATTCAGGATTTCTTAAATTTGGCAACACAAATGTCAATACCTCACTGCATTTTGGTGCTGACAGATGATGCCAGGAGAGAAGCTTTAACAACTTATGGAAAGAGCACAGCTGCAATTTTAAGTTTATTGAACTACAAGTCTTAACATCAACATGAAATTTAAGTCTCAGCTGCTGGGGTTGCAATATTTGAAATCCTCTGCTGCCACTAAGATCTCATGTTCATACTCCCAATTTCCTAAGAGTCAGGTTTCCAAAATAAGGAATATGTGCCTGAAGTGTGTATCAGCATCCTACAAGTTTTCMTTAGCAGCAGTGACACAGAGATCTTGAATTCAGTAATTTCCTTTCAAGGGTACAACCCAGCAAATATACARAAATGGAAATATGGAAGGTGCTGCATAAAATGTTTGGTTGTGAGAGATTTACCCTTCTGCTTCCTCCTGTTTGAGGGACAACCATAGYCTAAGTGCTTACTCTACAGCAAAAAAAGTAAAACAAAGAAAATAAAAGATAAAACACCTGTAGAACATGCTGGTTTTGGCCGGGGTAGGGTTAATTTTTGCCCCAGCAGCCGGTGTTGTGGATTTGTGTTGGTAACACGGGGATGTTTTTGTTATTGCTGTGCAGGGCTTAGACAGCAGCGAGGCCTGTTCTGCCTCTCACCTCACCCCACCCCAGCAGAGGCTGCACGTCACATCTGCAAAAGCAAACCAGACAGGATGAGTAAGATCTGACCGAGGGATGGGTTACACACATCCAGTCTGACGGCTTTGAAGGAGGGATTGTGCCTTTCTGCACTGCTCTTCCTGYTCCCCCTTTGTTTCCTTGGCTCAACACACCCCTGTGGTGATGGRTTTTATTCTATCAACAGACTTCAGACAGACCTTCAGTCTGACTTCTGTTGGGAAATTAGAAAAAAGTGTTTAAAACGTAGTTAATTAAAAAATACACAAGCACACTCTGAATGCCGGATTCCAGATTTTGTTTTCCAACAGTACACAGAATTTGTGTCTTTTAAAGTCACCCACTAACAAAATACCTTCCAGTTTCATAATTCCTCAGTTTCTTCCTAACTCTTCTTCCTCTTTTAATCATGTTCTTCCCAACTGCAGTGAAACACAGAGCAAGACACTGCCCTGAACTGGTGAGGCAGGCTGGCTTTGKGCCAACACAGACATTTTCCTGTCGTTTACTGGTAAATGAGCAGTTATTTCTTTAGGGTAGCATCAGCAATTTATCTGTTTTGCCATTTAGGTACTGCTGCCATAGTTACAAAGGATGTTAATAMAATTAAACGTTTTCTAAATACAGTTTTGTAACTTTTAAATTAAAATCTTAAGGGACAAGAGACTTTGAAAAAAAAACCACCCCCAAACGTTTTCCTGTCACATTTACCACACATCAGTCACACCGGAAGTGATTTATTGCTGCAAAAACACAGGGGAAGGAAAATGCCAAGACATCAGAAGTAAATTTGACTTTATCCTTCATACTCAGGTCTCAATTAAAACTCAGTTCCAGCATTATTAGATGAAAAACAATGTCATGTTTTCACAGAACTGCAACAGGTATCATCCAATGCCAAGTGTGAGCGTGAAGTGCATGAAATGCTGTCACAGTAAGATGGCTGCCAGACCAGATGCTTGTTATTTATTCCTTTCAAAGCTTTTTTTTTTTTTATTATTTACACAGCTTACACACGGTTGTTTTGCTTACTGTGCCATCAATGTTTATTTCTACTGTGAGTGTTTCTTGATGTARCTTTAATAAAATTATTAAAGTTTATCACGTTCGTGCAGTGCAAAGGGAAGATTTAGGGACATGATTTCAGGCAGATCAGGTCTCTCCTGTCCGTCAGTCCGTCCCCAGTCTCCCATTTCACCTTTTCAGCCAAGATGAGAACACTTGGAGCGCTAAACAGATTAACATTTATAATCTCAAAYACATTTAACATTCTGAACAGAATGTTCCGGGTCTCCTGTGAGAGGAAAGGGCTCTTTCAGGGCATAGAGTGGTCTCAGTTTTTACAGAATCACAGAATGTTTTGGGKTTGGGAAGGGACCTTAAAACCCAACCCATGGACAGGGACACTTTCCAATATCCCAGGYTGCTCCAAGCCCCGTCCAACSCGGCCTTGGACGCTTCCAGGGATGGGACAGCCACAACCACCCTGTGCCAATGTTTCACCATCCCTTTTACCACACTAAAAAAATGTCTTTCTAATATCTAACCTAAATTTCCCCTCTACACCCATTACTTCTTGCCCTATCACTCCAGTTCCTGAGGAACAGCCCCTCTCCGGCTCTCCTGTGGGCCCCTCCTGATGCATTCAAGGGGGTAAAAARTAAAAACAAGGGGGAAAAAAAAAAGGAAACAAGAGAATATTTGAGTTTCCACACACCAAGGCACGGGCCCTGCTCTGGGGAACTCCCCAGCCCGTGTTTTCAACACTGAGGCCGCAGGTTCGTCAGGGAGGGCCCGGACCCCCGAYCGCGGCCTGGAGCGGGGCGCGGAGGCGGCGAGGTAAAAACGGGGTGAAACGGGGTACAAGCCGGGAGAAAAGGGGATAAAAACAGGGTGGAAGCCAGGTGAAGGGGGATACAAGAGGGCTGAGGACGGGGTGGAAACGGGGTGAAGGCGGGAGGTGCTGTCCCGTAACCGTGGGCCTGCCGGGCCGGGTGCGGGCCCCGAAGCGCGGCCCCCTGACAGCGGAGCGCCGCCGGCACGGGGGRAAAACCGGGCAGCAGCGGTTACCTGAGGATATTGTGCGCCTCCATGCTGCGGTTCTGGTTGCTGGAGCACACCACGGCCACGCGGAGCGGCGCGGAAGGCATGGCGGGCACGGCGCTGCTGCTGCCCGCGCCTCCCCGGCCGCCGCTCGCACAAAATGGCGGCGGCAGCGCGGCGGGCGGGGAAGGGACGTGTCAGCAGGGACCCGGCGCGGCCAACCGCGGCTCGGAGCGGGGGAGGCGGAGCGGCCGCGGGGCCCTGAGGGGAGGGGAGAGCCGGGAGAAGGCACCGGGGGGTGCGGGGCAGTGGCGAGTGGAGAGCGAGTTGGTGGCGAGTGAAGTGTGAGGCGATGGCGAGTGGAGTGCGAGTTGGTGGCGAGTGGAGTGCGAGTTGATGGCGAGTGGAGTGTGAGGCGATGGTGAGTGGAGTGTGAGGCGATGGCGAGTGGACCGCGAGGCGATGGCGAGTGGAGTGCGAGTTGGTGGCGAGTGGAGTGCGAGTTGATGGCGAGTGGAGTGTGAGGCGATGGCGAGTGGAGTGTGAGGCGATGGCGAGTGAAGTGTGAGGCGATGGCGAGTGAATGTGAGGCGATGGCGAGTGGAGAGCGAGTTGGTGGCGAGTGAAGTGTGAAGCGATGGCAAGTGGAGTGTGAGGCGATGGCGAGTGAAGTGTGAGGTGATGGCGAGTGGAGTGTGAGGCGGTGGCGAGTGGAGTGCGAGTTGGTGGCGAGTGGAGTGTGAGGCGATGGCGAGTGGAGCGTGAGGCGATGGCGAGTGGAGTG
>NW_026624520.1:30485-44462 GCF_030028575.1 Malurus melanocephalus
AAATGAGTTCGATGAGGTCTCAACCGTTCCCAACACCAAACACCCATTCAGCGCAGATCCCTGAATCCTGCTGGCTCCTCGGGCCGCGGAATTAAAAACACCCATTTGTCAGAAAAGCAGGTTTTGGGGACAATTTCCCCTCAGTTTGGCACTAGATGGCAGCCGAAGGCCGCGGCTGGGCTGGGGCACGGGAAGATGCCGAGGGGAAGCTTTGGGATTGAGTCATCYCCAGGAAGGAAATCGGGCCCGACACCCTGGATGATCCCAGCGCCCTGAGCGAGCACAACGGGCAGATGGTTGCTGTTGAGATTAATCACGGAATTCTGCATTTCGGGACTAAACGCTCACGCTTTTTACTGAAAACTGCACAAATAAGAAGGGCCAAACCCAGGATTTATGTGCCCACCCACTGGTGAAACACGCTGGTTTCAAAATCGTTTTCTTGCATACAGGTCAGAATTGTCACGGCCTYCTTGCTCAGCCCAGCTCAATTCCATTTTTCTTTGAGGTTTTTGCCATTTTTTCCCCATCTCATAATGCTTTTCTACTTTGGTTTCCTTGAACGATTTCAATGGCAGAAGGAGGTAACAGAGCAAGAGAAATACAGGATATAAACAGGATATCAAAGGAACAAATCTACTCCCCAGCCCAGCTGAACTTCACGAGTAAGGCAGGACTCGCTCTCCTCACTGCTTCCTAAAAATATTTTCTGCCCTCTCATTGATTTTTTTTTCCTTTTATGCTTTCTAAGGATTTTTTTCCCCATTATCACCACAGCACCTCCAGCAGAGCCTTTTCCTGCATCCAGCACCTGCTGATCTCCTTCTTCCATGTAAAATCTCTCCCTTTCTCTTGTGTTTTCTATAAAAAAAAAAAAAAAAAAACCTTTTCTCACTACCCCCTCAACTTTCACAAAGAAATCTTGGTGCCTTTTCCTCACCCACCATTTCCCACCTAAACGTGTCTCCTCAGCCATTCCTCGTCCCTTCCTGCAAAAACCTTTTTCCTTGGTTCTCCTTTCAGCCATTCCCAATTCTGCCCATCACCTTCTTCATTCTTATTCCTGCAGATCACATGGTGAATTTTCAGAGATGCAGCGACCAGACCTGTGATGAAGCAACATCCATTCTTCAAGGTAGTGGTTTTGTTCAAGTTAAAGCTGCCAAAACCCCCATYTGAGCATCACTGCTGTCATTTTAAAGCCTTTCCCACTGTTACCTGCCCCTTTTCTCCTCCTTTTTTTTTGGAACGTGCTGGTGAAATCCAGCAGCAGTTTGCAGCCTGGTAAAACTGAAAATCCAGGTCTCCATGGAAGCAAAACACCATCTTTCYCCTGCACCTCCAAATAAAGCCAGGCAGCCTTTCCACCGAAAAATATCCAATAAAAATATCATAAAGCAATTAAGAGAGATTCTTTGCCTGAGGCACAGACTGTTTCTTCCAGAAGACTCAAAGCTGGGGTCAAGCTGGGCTTTGAGCTGCTCATATTTAAGCAGTTGTTTTCCTCACACTGAGCATGAGGCGAGGAAAAAGCAGCTTGTTAATGATCATTATAATTCTCTATTTTAACTCCTGGATGTGGCCTGATATTTGTCCTGGAAATGACTGGATAAAAGCAGGATAATAAAACACTTCTWAGAAGGCACCACATGGATTTTTAATAACAGGTTCTTGTATAACAACGTGGAGATTGTGTGGTTGCCTTAAGAGTTATTTCCACTTTTTCCCAAAGCAGCTATAAATCAGATTTCTGCCACTTCTTTATTGCTGCCTGGACAGGCCAGGATGGGTGATCACTCCACAATCTCCTCTGCACGTTTGGGGAATTGCTGCAAAGACTGGAAAAAGCTTTAACTGTGCAGACTCACCAGGGCTTTTGGSAGCTGAATCAGTACCAAGCCTGTGTACTTGGAATTTTCCCTGTCATTGTCAAAAAGAATTGTCTATACTCATGGTGGAGGAAATTTTTATACTCGTGATAGAAGGAAAAAAACCCAGTTATCACAGGAAATTTCTATACTCATGATAGAAGGAAAAAACCCAGTTATCAGAAGAAATTTCTATACTCATGATAGACCCAGTTTTCAATGGGCCAGCAGATGTTTTGGTTCATGTCACATAAAATGAAATAGGCATTATTCTGATTTACTTTTCCACACATCAAGATGTGTTCAATTAAAGCTTAATCCACTGAAAATGAATGAGAAACTGATATTGTTTCCCACATCCCATTTATAATGCATGGAAAGGGGAAAARTATGAAAAGAACCCTTTAGAGAATTACAGATTTTCTTATATCAGGATTTACATTCTTATTCTACATATTTTTCTCATCTACTCTCTGCCCAGGGTGCTTTTGCAATGCAATCCCCAGAGACTGATGAACAAAAATGTGAAATGACTTCAAAAACATCCCTTTAGTACCKTCCAGGTGCTGTTTTAGCAGGTCACTGTATCCACTGATACCTGCAGAGGTGTCTTATTGAAGAGAGTCACATTCAAAACTGTAAATTAAAATTCCATTTCCTCAGACTTACATCAGTGTCACCACCTGAATGACCCAGTTACCCACATAAACTTCTAGTAAATAAAAATCCAGTATTCAGAGAATAAATATCTCATTTTTCCCATTAATGCTGTCATAATTTTCAAGCAGACAATGGAATATTATTATGGYCAGTTTGGGCAGACTCACTTTGAGTCAACCAAGATTTTGAGCCTTTAAATATTTACAGAGTTTTCATTTCTTTTCATTATTCTCTTAATTTATTAAGTTGGATGCCAAGGTGGTACAAGGCTCATTGTTCATACACAAGTTGGTTTTCACATCTGGCAATTCATGACAAGATGAAGAACAGAACAGTGACATTGTGGACAAAAACTGACAGAGATGTACAAAATCAGTGTCACCCCGATGGTCCTGTGCTGAACTGGCTACAGCAAAGGCTGACTCAAAACCTTTAAAAGATCAAAATTAATATTCTTAAAAATTGCATTTTCTTCCAGCAGTCGATCTCCTTAGAGATAAAACCCAGAAATGATGGCGTCAGTGAGTGACTAAAATCAAGTACAGGCAAGGTAATAAACAGAGAACACTTGAACTGAGTCAGCGGCATGTGAGAATGGGAACACAGCAGGAAAAACAAACAAATCAAAAGTATTTCTGCTTGATGAAATGCAGACCTTCAGCTTCTCATCAGCCACCCCAAACTACTGAAGGGATTATAATCAGTACAAATACTGTGTATTACTAAAGATTCCAAACACTTCCTATATTTACCCTCTACCACCAAGCTGACACTTCACAAACTACTTTCACAAGGAAAAAGCAAACAGGTTTTTGTTTTTTTTTTTTCTGGTCACCAGTGCTAAACATTTACACAAACAGATCACACGTGAACCCAACATGTTTTAACAACAACCCCTTTTACAGCAGAGCCGTTCCCCTATTTTTTTTTGCTTTAGGTGCACAGTTTCTAAGTGATAATAAATAAATWAATTTCGTGTTACATCAGTCAACTACATACAAACAACACTGACTAAAAACTACCTCGCTAAATACCTCTCYGAAGGTAAACTACTTTGTGTATATATTAAATTTCAAGTAATGATCAGCCCGAGTTTGTTTTGTTGTTTAGGTTTTTTTTTTAAAGAAAACAATCAGACAAACCAACAACCACAAATTCCAGGAGACAAGAACACGAGGGAGATACGCTGGCCTACAAGGACTACAGGAACAGGAACACCGCTAGAAATGGGACAAATTCTCAGCACTAAGGCACAATAGAATCGGTACTAGAGTATGGCTAAAACCTTACTTTACTACAGCATCAAGTGAGGAGTTAACGAGGAGTGTTCCTACGCTCAAAAACACTCGGCTACAACATCAGTGAGTTCTGTGGTCAAGAAGCTTCTACCTTAGTGCAGCTGCACACAGCRTTGCTAAAGGAGGGGTTTTCAGAGGGCAGGGAGGGTGCTCACTTAAATCCTACTTATAATAAAGGGTTGGTTCCAACTCGCTCAAAAAAAAAAGTATTTTTCTTACTCAATTTATCCCTTTACCTTCATTCTTTGTGAAACTACCAAGATGACACAGCTCTAATGGGTGAAAAGCAGGTGTTGGATGTCGATGGTCGCTGGAGCTGACCAGAAAACCCCTGCTGGTTTTGGACAGTGGCCAGTCTAGGCCCCGAAATTTGTGACCAAGCGTAATTTGATACAAAATCTGATACAAAACCCACCWAAAACGCGAGGTTTAAGTGGGCTTTGGATCAAACACACGCTCAGCTCTGGGGTTTGTGGTTCCACCAGTCAGTTCTCCTGAACTTTAAACAGCTTCACCCCACAGGAAAAAAATATCAAGCACAGGTAGGTCTAAGACCAAGAGGTTTTAGGCTTAAAATAAGGGTGTTCTGGAGAGTCTTTTCTAACAGGCCGTCGGTAAGATCTGCCGTTTGCCCTTGAAAACAGACAATTTCTGGCACTTGTGGCCCTCTGCCATTGTCTTTTGATCCGCTGAGATGCCACGAGTTCACTAACCACGGATGGCTCCGGCTGAGAAGCCACCCTAGGAGGAAGAAGAGCTCCGATGGAAACCCACATCCTGGAAATCTGAGCAYGGCAAACCCGACGCTGCCAGAACAGTCTGGAAAACCTCTTTTTCCCTCGGCGGAAAGCGCTGGAACRACCTCCGCGGGATCCGCCCGGCGCAGCATCCCCGCTCCCGCACTACGCGCGGTGCGGACCGGCGGCGGCGGCTGATCCGCGGGCGAGCGCGGGGCTCATGAGGTTCTCGGTGATGTAGGCCACGAGCAGGCAGATGAAGACGAGCATGACGCAGATGGATCCCCCCACRGCCGTCATGGCCACGACGATGTCCCGCATGGCCGCGGGCTCCACGCGGAACTCCACGCACTGCGCGGGCGGCGCGGGGCGCGGCGGGGCGTAGCGCGGCTGCAGGCACAGGCGGTAGCGCACGCTGCCGTGCGCCTCGGCCAGCAGRTAATCGCGACATGCGGCGCCCAGCTCCACGCTGTCGCAGGGGAAGCGCGTGTAGGTGCCGTCCCAGGAGCAGTTGAGCGCGAAGCCGCGCAGGGCGGCGTTCGGGCGCGGCGGCCCCCAGTGCCGCAGCCCCCACTGCAGCAGCACGCTGCCGTTCCGCAGCACGTTGGCCACCAGCGCGCCGCCGGCGGAGCGGTGGGCGCGGCAGCCCCGAGCCGCGCACTGGAAGCCGCGGGCCGGCGGGCGGAAGCAGAGCCGCGCCCCCGCCGCCGCCGCGCCATCGCCGCCCACCTTGTAGGGGCACCACGGCTCGTCGGGGTCGCGGTCGGGGTCGCGGTCGGGGTCGGGCTCGGCGCCCCGCGCGGCCCCGAGGCACAGCAGGGCGAGCAGCGGCGGCAGCAGGCGGGGCGTGCCGGGCATGCCGGCGGCCGCCGCATGGAGCCCCCGAGAGCGGGGCGAGCGCGGGGCGAGCGCGGGCTCCGCAGCCGCCGCGGGGCCGCCAATGGAGAGGCGGTGCCGCCGTTAACTCTCGCCGGGCTGCGGAGCACCCGCCCGCTGCGGCCGCTTGTGGCCGCCCGGACGCGGCTCTCGGGGCTCCGCAACCGCGCACGGAGCGATGAGACCCCGCGGGGGCGGGAGCGGGGGGTGCTGAGACCCCGCGGGGGTGGGCACGGAGAATGCTGAGACCCCCGCAAATTCGGTATAGGAATGCTCGGACCCCGCAAGGGCCGGCAGAGGGATGCTGAGACCCCGCGGGGGCGGGCACGGCGGGTGCTGAGAACCCCGCAAGTTCGGCATAGGGATGCTCGGACCCCGCAAGGGCCGGCAAAGGGATGCTGAGACCGCACAAGAGCTGGCACGGGGATGCTGAGACCCCTCAGGTTTGGCACAGGGATGCTGAGACCCCACAGGAGCTGGCACTGGGGTGCTGAGACCCCACAAGAGCTGGCACGGGGGATGCTCAGACCCGTCAGGTTTGGCACAGGGATGCTCAGACCCCACAAGAGCTGGCACTGCGGGTGCTGAGCCTCCCCATCCCTCCCTTGGGCTCTGCTCTGCCCACCGGACCTGCATCCCCCAGGACTCGGGGGGCTGCTCCGTCCTGTCTTGATCGAGTTGAGGATTTCATTCCACACCAAAAAATCCGTGCCTTTGTTGTTTTAAATTTGTGGGTTTGATGAGGTTTCACATAGCATCCTGTTTTAATTTTTATGGCAGAACGTAAACATTTGTCGATATTTAAGCTGTAAAATACAGTAATTCTCACGTTTCGCGGTTGAAATCCCCAGAAATGTGCCTGGGCATGGCCGGGAGGTGCCTCTGTCCCCGGGGGCTGACACCAGCAGGGATCGGTCCATGGCAGGGCTGGGGAAGGTGACAGAGCTCCCCTTCGGYTGATGAAAACCTCGTTCAAAGAATTGGACCTTACTCTCATTTTTTTTATTTTATTTTATATTTTATTTTATTCCTTAAACGGTGATAACTTCAGCCTCCAAGGTTGCTTTAACTTCTTGGCTCTGGGAATTCAGATCAATTCGAGGATGGAATCCGGGGAGAAAGAAAGACGTGAGACGCTCCCGCGGGGGTCAGCTGAGAGCAGGGATAACTCTGGGTCTTAGTGCTCACCGTGAGAAGGAAGAAGGACATTCCTCTTCCTGCTGCATCCCCAAAATGCCATTTCCTCCCTCTGCAGCAGGGCCAGCCCTCCATCCACCCTTGGATCTGCTGATTTTGCAGCACAGGAGGAGCCAGCAGTGCTCCATCCATCCATCCATCCATCCCAGCATTTTGCCGTGATTAATGTTCCCTGAACGACCTTGAGAGATGTGCTCGGGAGTATTGACTTGTCTACATGTGGGAAGAAAAGAGTTCTGATGAAACAATAATAAAAACACAGATTTCAATAGGGTTTGAAGATTCTTCGAGCTGTTACATTGGTAAAAGTTGCTTTAWGTCCTTTCTTTTCTGAGAARMARAAAAWRAMRTKWCMTTTTTATGTTTTTATYAGGTTYCACWTAGAGTTGTGTTCCAGATTTTAKAGCAAAACATAAGTATTTGTCTATATTTAACACGTAAAATAGAATAATTAACAAATTACTTCATTAAAACCCTCAGGAATGTGTTTAAACAGATTGCTGTAGTTCTTCACTGTTTGGAAACACAAGCTTTGCAGATTTCTTTGCACGGTTTCTTTAAAATCAAAATTGGAATTGTCTTATGCAAGTGGAAAATACAACAAAAATAAGACCCCAAACCCAAATCATAACTGGAAGGTGATGCTTGCACAAATTATAAAGTGTCATTTGCAGCAAAGTGGAATTTGTTGAAACAGTTTTTTGTTTTCTGATGCATTGAACATGGATGATGTGATATCAGGGCACCCTTTCCTGTATCCTCTCTCAAGTGTGTGGTTCTTAAGGAAATCTTGAATTCAACAATATCAAGTATTATAAGTCATTTCCACACCTAATTTTTAACCAGATTTAATAGGGGTGTCTGCTAAGCCTATGGAAAGTTGCCAGAAAATCTGTTTTGATACCAAGAGCTGTCAATGGGAATTGATGAAAAAATAGGATCAGCATAGAAAAGGATGCTGAAATTGTCATTATGGCTTGGAAAATACTCGGTTGTAGGAGCAGGAAGAGGTGCTGTGCTGCTGAAGGCACTTCTTGGCAAATTCACGTGTGGAATTCCAGCCTGAATGCAAAACTGGAGATCTGAGGGCCCTTCCCAAGAAATGTGAGCCTGTTCAGGAAATGGCTGGAGCCAAACCAAGTGAGTTTTTCCTCCTTGAAACTTTGTGTCGTTCTAACAGTGATGAAGAGCAGTTTGTACTCCAGAGCTGTCATCGTTCCYATGGCCAGGGGAGAGATCTGGCACCAGCCTCTGGTTGATTAATTCTGAGTCTGGTGGGAGATCCAGGGGTCTGGAAAATGGCTGGCGCAGCAGTGAAGGCTCTGAACCCATCAAAAAAATTTATAACAACGCTCCAGGTTAATGACACCATCTCCTGTCCYGTGTCCTTGGCCTTGCACTGTGTCCCTGAGCAAAAAATCTGATTTTTTATCCAAGCCCACACAGTTTGGCTCAGCCTGTGCTGGCTCCGTGTGAATCTTTTGTCTCATTGTTTGCTCTCTCAGCAACCCATCTGTTTCCTGAGACCTTGATCTGCGATAAAGCTCAGCCCAGACTGTCCGTGGCATCACTTCAACCTCCTCCTGTTCAGGCCAAACTCTGCCAAACCCTGTGATCTGCTTTGAGTTGTGAACCCCCAGCAGCATCTCAAACCCAGATCGCTCTGGGGGCCTCCACACAAACCCAGCTCCACGAGGTTTGGGGTCTCCACTTAGACCCAGCTCCACAAGGTTTGAGCCTCCAGACAGACCCAGCTCCACGAAGTTTGAGCCTCCACACAGACCCAGCTCCACGAGGTTTGGGGTCTCCACTTAGACCCAGCTCCACGGGATTTAAGCCTCCACACCGACCCAGCTCCATGAGGTTTGGGGTCTCCACTTAGACCCAGCTCCACAAGATTTGGGCTTCCAGACACACCCAGCTCCATGGGGTTTGAGCCTCCAGACAGACCCAGCTCCATGGGGTTTGAACCTCCACACAGACCCAGTTCCATGTGGTTTGGGCTTCCAAAATGACGCAACTCCACAGGATTTGGGCTTCCACACAGACCCAGCTCCATGGGGTTTGAGTTTTTCTGGCTCTCTCCCCTGGGTTTCTTGTCTCCCGGGCGCTGAACTCGTACTCAAACAAGAGCAGCTCACTTTGGACCAGGCAGCGAAGCTCTGCCAACCTCCAGCTCCTGATTTACGCAAAGCTCTGCTAATTTCAGTCTCAGATACGGCCGGGGCAGACGATCCCCAGGGCAGKGATGTTTCCTCTCAGTGAAGGGCAGCACACGACATATGGTTCCTAAAGAATCCTCYGAGCAGAGCTTTCGTTCAGGCCTCAGTTGCTGCAGTTCCCTCCGAGTCATAACTTTGAGGATTACTCATCGCAGACGTGAAACGCACAGAATCTGCCTCCTCATTTAGATGATCCTGCAGCCCGAAGCAGGGTGTTTTTTTCCAGTTTTTGATTCACTTCCAGCGAGATCTGACTGTTCCAACATTTCCAGGTTAAGGRAGAGTCGTGTCAAACCCATCCGGGGCAAGCTGGGCACAGAGCTTTGCCTTCCCTAATTCTTTTCCTACAAAAATTCCTATAAATTTCCCCAGCAACCCCCTTAAATAATTCCTGAGAGACCTGACCCTCATTCCAAAGATGATACATCCTCTTATTCCTAAATTTCTTCAAAACCCCATTGCCCATCCAGGCTGGACTCATCTTTGGGCACACAGGGACAATCTGCTGTGTCCTCCAGATCTCCATTTTTTTAAAGCACGTCCACCTCTTCAGGACTCCTTTGTTTTTAAGAGCTGCTTCCCAAGGAACTATCAGAATAATTCTCCTAAATAAGCCAAAATCTTCACTCTGGAAGAGTCTTATTGATGCTCCTCCTCATTTCACCGAATATTGAGAACTCTATATTTTCATGATTGGAAATTACAAGTTACAATTACCACCACATCTCCCACCAGCCCATCTCTATTTACAAACAGCAGATCCGACGTGGCGAGCGACGACAAAAATTTGTCCTCTGCACACTCCAAGAATTTCCTGAGCTGCCTCTTCTCTGCTGTATCGAGTTCCCAGCGAGGTCAAAATCACATCCAAGAGCAAGGGCTGGAAACTTTTCCCTTCTCTGTGTGACCTGGGATCCTGCTCTGACCTGGGAAACGACGGCGTCTCACCGGGATTTTGCTCAGGATGCTCCAAACCCGTAAGCACAGCTGCTCTGCTGTCAATGTGCTATAAATACAGGAGCAGCCTGAACCATATCAGGGCTTTTTGTGCATCTGAAACTTTGCTGGAGTTTTGTGGTGAGCACCTCTGGTGTTTGGCTGGAAGATAATTTCCAAAATTTTGGCATCTTCGCTTATTCTGCTCTGCTCCACCCCGGAGTTGGACTGATTGTGCTGGTGAGAAACGCAGGCAGAACGAAAACAAAGAACCAAAAAGTCCTATGAAATGTAAATTTCAAGCTCCATTACAGCCAGCGGAAGGAAAAATAATGAATGCTGTCAGAATGAAAAAGGCTGAGCTCGCCGGGAAATAAATATTGTTTTCCCCAGCATCTAAAAGTGCTTGCAAAATATGCCACAAACAAGGGATTAAAAAGAGCTCAACTGATTCAAATAGAGAACAMAGATCCTCTGTAAAAAACTGATTTTTAACAGGTGATGATGCTCAGCCACAAAGCTGTGGGTGATGAGTGAGGTCCCAAAATTTGGGATTTCCAATGTGGTGATGAGGATGCAGAGACAGCTCAGGCACAGGGGTCTACCCTGTTCTTACCACTTAAAACGTGTCCTGGGCTTTGAGGAATCGTGATTAAGCCCATTCTTCCCTTTTAAATTCCTGCTGGCTGTTCCTTCTTTCTCCCTGAGGTCAGATAAGATGTCTTTCAGAGGCCAAGTGAAGCACCACGTGTTTCCATCTAATTCATGACGCAAAAAAACACCCAACTCACCCATTAAAAAAGGAGCAAAATTCACCTTAGTCAAAAGTTGGCATGGAAATAATCTGATCAGGTTGGAATTGCATCAGTTGGGTTGAAAATAATCTTCCTTTCCCATTTCTTTCCCTTTTTTCCCCCATTTTTTCCCATTTATTTTCCATTTTCTTTGCATTTCTCTGAGCCTCTACAGGGTCTCTGCGCCATGAAATGGGTGCAGAAATTCGCATCCACTCACCCACACAAGGCTGGTTGAGACTCCTGCACTGCTCCAGACAAAGAACAGGAAATTTCCTCTGATTCCCTCCCCACCCCACTCAGAGCGGAGAAAATGATGTGTTAAAGAAACACTACGGAGCAAAATGATTTCTGAAGGAAGATTCCTTTGTATTAGTGATCGCTCGAGTGAGTCCAGGCACCGGCTTGGGCTGCCCCAGGAGGTAAAAAACACCCCCCAAAACCAACCAAAAACCCCTCTCCAGCTTCGAAAAGTGAAAACCAAGAGGGTGGAGAACACRGTAAATCAAAAAGTGCTTCTAAGAAAAGCAGGATAAGATCATTCCTGCTCTGAGAGCGCTCCCAACGGCCCCGGGAGACAAAATTCTCATCCGCAAACCTCCTGCAAGGGCCTGCGGAGAATTCCCCGCTCCTGCCTTGGTTCTGGGCAGTGTTGGAGGCAGGAGGCAGTTGCCAGGAGGAGCTGCCATCCCCTCGTTCCTGGAGGATCCTGTTTTTCTTCTCAGCAGTTCTCAGAAGTAGTCGTCCTTCTTGCCTGCGCGCATTCCCGCGTGCTCCCTGCGCTCTCCCGCGAGCTCCAGGTCATCGGTGTCATCCACTTCACCTCCGTGATCCTCCTGGGGCAGAGGGAAGAGCCAGAGAGGAAAAATCAGTGGGATTTGGAAAAGGAGACCCTCACTTAGTGCACCACTCCTCTCCCCCAGTATATATATACATATATTATATATTCTATTCTATTCTATTCTATTCTATTCTATTCTATTCTATTCTATTCTATTCTATTCTATTCTATTCTATTCTATTCTATTTAATATATATAATATAAAGGCACTCGGAACACCTGGAAAAGGGACCCAGATTTGCTCTGGAGACCTCACTGAGCACATTTGGAGTCCGAGCTCAAWTCTGGCTCCCCAAAAGAAAAGGAAAGGAAACACCTGGAAAAGGGAGCCAGGTTTACTCTGGGGATCTCACTGAGCACATTTGGAGTCCAAGCTCAATTCTGGCTCCCCAAAAGTGAGTCCCCCTCCTGTTCCTGGCCACCAACACACCCAGGTGAGCCACACCAGAGAGGGAAAGAAGGAAGAACCTTGGTGTCGTACAATTTCTTGCTCCTGATCGTCCTGGTAGTCATCCAGAGGGTCTTCCCTGGGCTTGGCGACTCTGCCAGCATCCTGCAAAACACAGCCAGACATATTTTATTATATTAATTATATACTATATCATATAATATATCATATCATATCAATTACATTAATTATTATATTATATTATGCCTTTATATATATTACTATTATTATATATTTGCATTATTGTTTATATTGTTATTTCTACTATCATTATCTATTATTATTATTTATATTACTATTTCTCTTTCATTAATCACGTTTCTAGAGGCTGACAGATAAAACACTCCTTTTTTCCAAACAAGCCACGCTCAGCTGCTTGTCAAAACCAATGAACATTTCCATGGGGCCGCAGGCAGTAAGAAACGCTCGGTGGAATAAACAGATTCCATCTGCAAGGAGGAGGCAGCGAGAAGGCAGAGCTCTCCCAGGGTGTCTGCACTGCCAGGAGCCTCAGAACCTGAGCACAGACTCAGATTTGGGTCTGGGTTTGGTCCCAAGGGCAGGAAAAGTCCCAGATTCTCTGCAGGAACAGCTGGGAGTGGGTCATGCCCTATTCCACATTTCTGTTTATCCACAGAGGTTCTGGGAATGATCCATTTCCTATTCCATGTTTCTCTTTATCGATGGAGATTCTGGGAATAAGCCATCCCCTACTCCACATTTCTCTCCATCCATCCCCTACTCCACATTTCTCTCCATCCAACCCCTACTCCACATTTCTCTCCATCCATCCCCTACTCCACATTTCTCTCCATCCATCCCCTACTCCACAATTCTCTCCATCCATCCCCTACTCCACAATTCTCTCCAGCCCTGAAGGTGCTGCAAATACCAGGAGAGACTTCCACAAGCAGAGAGGATGAGGTTTTGACCAGAAACCGCCAAAGAACTTTCTCCCACCACATCCTCGCAGTGGGATCAYGGATCCCTCCAGGAATCCCTGCTTCCCTTTGAGCCCCTAAACTCTGTGCCCACCCCATCCCCATCTGGGGATTTCTCCCTGGCTGTCCCCATGTCTGTCACCTTTGGTGGCATCTCCTTGGACTCTTCTTTAACTCTGGGCTCCTTGAGCTTCTCTGAGGCTGCTGCCTTCTCCTCAAAGTCGGGTCTTTCCAGCTCAGCCTCCTCAAACTCATCCTCCCCCTGGTTATTGGGGTCCTGGGCGGGGTCTGCAGCATCATCTGGCATCTGGAGAAGGGAAAGCTCCTGTGAGTCCCTGGCAGGATATTCCCTCAGGATGCAAAAATATAATTTCCCCAGGAAACAGTGGTGCTGGCTTTGGAGCATTTGGCTGCACCTCCCCAAGCCTGTTAGTGTCTACTAAAAAAAACCCCAAACCGGTCTTTGTGATCCCTCTGAATCCCTCCAGATCTGAGGAGTYTGGATTTGCAGATTATAGAAAAATCTGGGTAATTATTGACTGTTGGGTGTTGCCAGAATGATTCCCCTGGGATAGGGGAAGGGGTCCCTTATGGGGCAGGGGTAGCATGAGGTGATTTTTAAGGTCCCTTCGCAGGGATTGAGGGGTTTTATGGTGCTGGGGTTACTCACCATGGGCTCCTGGACAGCGGCTGCCTTGTGAGAGTGCGGGATCTCCTCCCTCGCGATCACTCCAGCGTCTGCAGGGACATGACAGGGACAGGGATGGGGACAGGGATAGGGATAGAGGATGGGAACAGGAATAGGGACAGGGGATGGGGACAGGAGCAGGGAAAGGGATGGGGACAGGGGATAGGGGATAGGGACAGGGAAAGGGGACAGGGGATCGGGGAGAGGGATGGGGACAGGGACAGAGATGGGGATAGGGAAAGGGACAGGGGAGAAAGATGGGGACAGGGACAGGGAAAAGGAAAGGGACAGGGAAAGGGACAGGGGAGAATGGGGGGACAGGGGACAGGAACAGGAACAGGGGATGGGGATGGGAACAGGGATAGAGACAGGGGATGGGATCAGGGACAGGGGATGGGACAGGGACAGGGCAGGAACAGGGATAGAGGATGGGAACAGGAATAGGGACAGGGGACAGGGACAGGGATGGGA
>NW_026624520.1:45412-52616 GCF_030028575.1 Malurus melanocephalus
AGGTTGTATTAATTATTGTGATACCAGCCTGGAACAGAACATTTAATATGTCACATTCTGTGAAATAAATTTTGTTTTATAAATAGGATTTATTGTAGGACTGCCTTAATATCATTCATGTGACAATGACATCCACGTGGCAATAAACTCCAATTCTAAACAGATTCTAAAAAAACTCCAATTCTAAACAGATTCTTACTCGTGCCCAAACACACAGATCCAAGGGTTTCAAAATACCAAAACCACAACTCTTTGTGGTTCCAACTTCATGGAAAATGAAGATGCTGYTGAAGTAAAATGAACTTTTCCCAAATACCTAAACAGGGACAGCTTCAAAGGCAAAGAAGGGATGAAATCCCAGTGATGGGGACACAAAAATAAGTGAAACAAAACCTTTCAACCCCAGGAAGTCACAGCAGATCCAAGCAGGATGATTCCTTGCTCCAGCTTGTCCTCTACACGAGATTTTAAAATCTATTTTAGACAGTTTAATCTATTTAAAAATCCATTTAAAATCTATTTAAGACATTTCAGTTTTGAACTGCTGGGAAGGAGAAGTGGCCTCAGACATGAGATTTTAAAATTTATTTAAGATATTTTAGTTTGAACTGCTGGGAAGGACAAGTGGCCTCAGACATGAGATTTTAAAATTTATTTAAGACATTTCAGTTTTGAACTGCTGAAAAGAAGTGGTCTGAGATATGAGATTTTAAAATTTATTTAAGATATTTTAGTTTTGAACTACTGGGAAAGACCTCATCTTTAGCAGCTCTTTGAGCCAGCACACAAACCCTTTGGTGAGGAAATCCCAGCCCAGGCCTCAGCTCAGCTTTCCCCGTTATAAAATCATCAAAATTCAGCTTGGCCACCATGGAATCATCCAGAACTCGCTGTTCAGAGGTTCTTGAGGCAGCAGCTCCTGGGTATGTGAATCTCCAGCTGCTCTGAAATTCCTCAGTGACAACTCCAGAAAAAGCAGAGAGCACCAAACACCCTGGGAGAACTGAAATCCCTCACCAAACAAATCCATTTTTGCATTTTCTGTCTCACACAGACAGGAACTGCCTGAGCTCTGCCATTCTGCCATCACAGCCACGCCAATCCCTGTGAAAATGTTTCTGTGGAAACCAGAACATCCCCTGAGCTCTTCCTCACGTCTCCCTGCAGATGGGATTGATCACAGCACTTTGGGCCGTTTGCAGAAATGAAGCAAAGCTCTGCCCTGGGAAGGGCACAGGTTAAGWGAACAGACAAAAATAGAAGGGGAGAAAGGGCAGGATCAGCTGAGTCTCGAATGAAACGCCGGAGTTTCCTCTACAGATAAAGCAGAAATGGAATCCTGTTTGCTCCAATAAACCCAACAGCCGTGACCTGCACAYGCACAGGGGATAAATAACTCCGAGGAGGAAGCTCTATTTTCAGAGTCCCTYTTTGGGTGGCAGCCAGCCTTTGATGAATTGCAGCCACAGAGACATTTTCTTCCTTTTCCAAAACACAGCAGCCTCCTGCAAGGGCTGCTGAGACAATGAGCAGCTTCCTYTGKGCCTGCACAGCCCCCACTGGACCCTGGGATGCCAAAATCTGGCTGCTTAAAGCAGATCCTGGACAGAATTCGGAGAATAAATAAAAATTTTGTTTATTGAGAGGCCTTCAGGTGCACCCAGGGCAGTCCCAGCSCAGCCACAATGGACAATGGCTCACGGGTTTTTCACCCTTTCTCACTTTTGTCCATTTGCACATTGGGGCTGAATCCTCCAATTGCAGCTCAGCCAATGCAGTCATTGACTCCAAGTTGGCTCCCCCAATTCTCTGTTGTTTCCATCTCTTGGGGTCTGGCACAGTGAGGTGTCCTTGAGTTTGGGGCTGCAGAGGAATTGTTTTGTGTAAAAATGGGAGAGCTCAGCACTGTCTGTGGAGCCTGGAGTTAAACACTGAAGAATTACAGGATCACAGATTCATGAAAAATAGAGAAAAATATAAATATATGAAAAATAGAGAAGCTGAAATCCTAAAGCATCACCTGGGCCCTGCCTGGACTCCCAGGAATTACAGCAATCCCACAACACACCAAAAAAAAAAGCTGCTCCTCCACCCATCCTTCAAACAAACCCACAACAAACACAATGAGAGAGAGATCAGGGAAGCACCACTTTGGCCTTTCCACCCCAAATGCTGAGAGCAGAAGGAATTTTGTGCCACCAACCTTTGCATCTGCCCCTGTCTGATCCCTGCTGGGTGCTGGGTGTCCAGCAGGGGAGGTTTTTCTGCTGGGGAGGGCTCTTTGGGATCAGGGGCCTGGCTTTCCTCGTGGCTCCGCACCTGGATGCGCATCACCATCTTCACATCCTGCRGGGAAGGCAAATGGGGACACCTGAGGTACCAACACCCCCAAATCTGAGCAGGTTGCTGGGTCAGAAAATCTTTTCTCAAAGAATAAAGATCCAGAAGTGCTCCAGGATAAATCTACARTCCTGCCCACCCTGCAGGAGAGGASTCCTCCTTTAATGCAGCCGAAAAGGAATAATTCAGATCCAACACGACCCAAGAAAGAGGAACAACAAAATTACCTCTGAAAACCCCCACACGCTGACATTACTCTAATTACACTGCAATTATTGTCTTTTTTTAGAGATTTGTCATCCAGAACTCCCCCTCAATCACCCCAGGAGGCTGAGGGAGGCTGTTTTTATGAGTTGCTCTTGGCAAACTTGGCCGAAGAACCCTCGAGCCCCACTGTGAAACTCTCAGAGTGCACAGAGCCTGAAACCCGAGGCCAACAGAGCATCCCAAAAATCAGAATTGGGAGCTTCACAAGCTCAGAGTTGCACCAGAGGTGTACAGAACTGTCTTAGGTTCCATGGAAAGTGTAAMCAATCCAGTCTGAATCCTGAATTCCCATCTCCATGAGCTGTTAAACCAGGTTGGGGAGTGTTCTTTACCCTCAGCATGAGCCAGCCCTGATAACACCCTCAGGGGGCCATCTCTGCTCATGGGCCACCAAGGGCTCTGGGAATGACCCATGGAATTCCAGCATCCCATTGGAGATGCCCCAGCCTGAGAGGAGGAACTGGACACTGGGAATGACCCATGGAATTCCATCAAACCATTGGAAGATGCCCCAGCCTGAGAGGAGGAACTGGACATCCCTTCTGGCACATAAACTGAGGCTCTGGGACACTGGGACACTTCTTCTTCTGGATTTCCAGAGGAGAGGAGCTCCAAAACCACCCCTGGATCTCCAGAGATGGACTGGACCTGTCTGCAGGATCAAGGAGACCACACCCATAATTCCAACGGGACTGCATCCACCATTGAACATTGAACTTCACCGCTTTGGGGAGATCACACTCATAATTCCAACAGGACTGCAGCCACCATTGAACATTGACCCAGACCACACCCATAATTCCAGTAGGGCTGCAGCCACCATTTCACACTGAACTTCACCGCTTTGAGGAGATCACACCCATAATTCCAACGGGACTGCAGCCACCATTTAAAATTGAACTTCACATTTTGAGGAGACCACACCCATCACTCCAACGATACTGCAACCACCATTGAACATTGACCCAGACCACAACAATCACTCCAACGGGGCTGCAGCCACCATTGAATATTGACCCAGATCACAACAATCACTCCAACGGGGCTGCAGCCACCATTGAATATTGACCCAGATCACACCCAGACCACACCCATCACTCCAATGGGACTGCAGCCCAACAGGGTGTCAGGTTGTGTTCTAACTGTCAATTTAAGCTGTTGTTTCTGTATTACTGCCTCTATTTTAATTTTTCCTATTAAATTGTAGTTCTGATTTAGAACCTCTCACAATGTRTTTGTGTGGGGTGATTTCCCTGCTGGTTTGTTTCTCAAACCAGAACAAGAACTCACAGGATTGCTGTTGGGCAGGCTGTTCATGGTGCGGGTGAACCTGACCACGTGGCCGTCACCGTGGCGCGCTGGCCAGGCTGGCACGGCCTCTGGCAGAGAGTTGGCATCCTGGGCTGGGGCTGGCTGGGTGAAGGGCACCTCTGGCTGGAGCCTGGGGTCATCGTGGCTATCGTGGCTATCGTAGGGTCCCTGTCCCTGCAGCTGCGGAGCCATGGGCAGCACGGACGGCGGCGTGTTCCCGGCTGGGCGGTTCTCCTGGAAAATCTGCAGGGAAGAAGGAAGGAAAGAGCAAATTTTCAGGTTGGAGGGAGCTGGGATTGTTCTTTCAAAGCTTCTGGAGCCCTGCAGGATGCAGCTCCCTGGGTTTTTCTGGGAATACTGCACCTTCTGCCTGGCTGGCTGCAGCTGGCTGCTGGCTGGAGCCAGGGGCTGCTGCCCCTTCCCAGCTCCTCCTCCTCCTCCTCCTCCTCCTCCTCCTCCTCTCAAGCCTGGCATCTTCTGCAGAGCTTCCTTGAGCTGCCTGAACTCTTCCATCTGGGCCTGAGGGGATGAGAAGGACACAGAGAAACCTCACACGGGGTCAAACATCTCCCTGCTGGGAATGGCTGCTCCTGGTTGGTTGGGCACAGGCACGCTCTGAAGAAAAGCTGCATTTTACACACATGGAAGGCTGGAGAAAATGTACAACCATCCATGAGAAACTCAGCTTTCCCTCCAAATTTCTCTGCTCTGTTACCCAAAATGTGGAGAAGGCATCCTTTGTGCCCTGATGATTCCACACAGTGTGAGCCGGGCTATAAATAACCAATGCAAAATAGGCCACAAAAATTTTATTTTTCACACCTCCCTAACTGATGGACAAAGTCTACAAATGAGAGAGAAGTCACGGTCCCAGCACCATGGTGCATCGAGAAAAATGAAAAAATAAAGAACATATTTAATAATTTTCATGCATTTCTGGCAACAGGAACCATATTCTTACATCAGGTGATCATCAAAATCCCCACCCTTCTTACCCCGTTCTCCGCAAAGATTTGGAAGGGGACTTTTGCTGATAATCACTCAAACCTTCTGTCCTCTGTTTGCCTGATTTACCCRCCCCTCTTCCACCATCTGTTTTAATCYCTTGCTCACCCAGATCYGAGCTGTCTTTGCCCTTTTTGCCCCTTATTTTATTGTCCATTTTGACCCTGGAAATGCTGAGCTGTCGCTCTGATCCTTCTCCTGATGCTGCTCAGTGCAGGAACCATCGATTAACTCCAGAATTGGCACAGAAATCATCCCCTGGCTCTGAGCTGGACCTCCCTCTCCTCCTGGACCTCAATTTATTCTCTTCCAGAGGATGAATTTCCCCCTGGACCTGCTCATCCCAGCGGGGTTGATGATAATTGCCATAATCCTGCTCGACAATCCGATTTACTCGGTAAGACAAAGGAAAATCAAATCTCCTGGGCTGGGCAAGCAAATTCAATGCTCCCCATTTTTTTTCCTGCAGCTCCTCTCTTTCCTCTCCAACCCTGCAGAGGTTTCCTCCTGGAAAAGGAAGGCTTGGAAAAATCACTCAGGAAAAACTCCTGGTTTACACCCTGGTTATTTATAGGGGATTGAGGGGGAGATTTTTTCTGGAAAAGGATCAAATTAGGCGCTGGGCAGAGCAGGAAAACTTCCAAGCAGAGAGCAAAGTTTAGCAGGAAATAAATTCCTGAGCTGGCTCTGTTGGTTTCAGCTCCTCCCCCTGAAATTCGACCTTAAAACAAACACCAGAAACAAAACAAACCCCAAGGAAACCCCTCAGTAAAACAAATCTCAAAGGAATGAGAAAAAGGCAGCTGAGAAAAGTTCCTGGGATGTGAATTTGCAGGAAACTTCCAGCAGAATGAGCCAGATGGATGCAAAATTTGTTCCCATCAATTCCCCATCGCTGGGAAGCATTTGGGATGTGGGGAGAAGACAGGAGTCATCCCAGGATGGGGAATTTTGGGAATTTGTGCAGCAAATCTGTATTTTCAGCTGCTGGGACAGATCCCAGGCTGGAGAATTTCACAGAAATTAGATCCACACCACCACCACCACCTACCAGCACTGTTTTAGACACTCACCACACTGGGATTCATTATTTAGGGATTTTTTGGTGTGGATGCAGCCCCCAGGGGGTTACCTGGGCATTGAGGAGCTGTGAGTGAACCTCCTGGTGTGCTTTCCTCAGGAGCTTGCTCTCTTCTCTCAGTTTAAACACCGTGTCTGCAGGAGAAGGAAATTTTTGCTTCCAAGAGCTATTTTTGTCTGTTTAGCATCTCCCCTTTCTCACCACAAATTCCTCCTGAGCTCCYAAATCTCCCCAAGCCCGGGAATCACAAACCTGCTCAGCGTTCCAGTAAAATGTGCATTTCAGGAACAGACACAATCAAATATTTCAGTTTCACTTATTTGTCCTCAATTTTCCCCCTTTCTAACCCAAAAGCTCATCAGATATTACACCTGAGAAAAAAAAAAACCCAACACACACACGAGCAGATTTTGATGTTCCAGACTTCACAGATGCAAACCTTAAAAGCTCTAAAATGTAATTAAACAGCAGAATTAACAAAAAAAAAAAAAAAAAAAACCAAAAACAAAACAAAAAAAAAAAAACAAACAAACCACTTTTTGGGAATTAGAGGGATCAAAATTCTCTACGGCACTTTCACTATGAAATTGCATTTTACAGACTTGCACCACTCATCACCAAAAGGGAATTTTGTTTTGATCCCAAGCTCCAGTGTCAGAATTTGTGGGATTTATCCCTGCCCCACCACCTGAGCTCACCCAGAATTGCTCCTGGCTGTGCTGCCAGATATTTTTAGATCCCTTCCGCAGTATTTTTCCCCTCTCCTGATACCATCCTCCCCCAGCCTGATATTTTTTGGGATTTTCACCCCTCTCACCCTGCAGGTTGGCCACCTCACTGTCCTTCTCCTGCTGCAGCTGTGCCAACCTCTGCCCGTGGCTCTCCAGGCTCTTGCGGTGCTCCAGCTTGAGGCTGTTGTGCTGCAGCTGCAGGTCCAGCAGCTGCTTCTTGACATCGTCGTGCTGGTTCTGGACACGAGGAGAAGGGAATCAACACAAGGAATCTTTATTTTTCTTTATTTTCCTATTGGATTTTGTGATCTGACAAACGTGACATCCTCATCTCATTTCTTTGTTCCGTCTCTGGGACCTTTACCTCTGCCCTGTCTCTATTTTTGGAGCCCAGCTCCATCTCTTTTCATGCAGAATTATTGCTTCAGGCAGAACACTGGAAAAAACTTCATTTTCCAGGGGATAAACT
>NW_026624521.1:0-12376 GCF_030028575.1 Malurus melanocephalus
AGCTTGGATCATGTGTTTCCAAAATCTCCTCCCTCCCACTTGTCACAGTTGGGCATCCAAGGGGAACTGGAGATGCTGGTGCAGTGGCGTGCGCTTCCCGGAGCTCACAGCGGGATGGGCTCCTCCTGGATGGTTTCTGAGTTGTTTGGGGTCACCTGCCTGTGCCATTATGGGCTGTGGACCTTCTGTATAACCCAGTGTCAGTGTAGGGTGAGAAGCAATTCCCTTTAAATGCAGCTGAGGCTACTGGGGCAAAACCACAAACATAAATGATTGGGAGCTTGCAGGAATTGAGACCTGGTGTCTTTCACATAAGGTAAGTGACTGCTTTGGCCCTCAAGGAGGATTTCAGCCCACTCAGCTGTGGCCTGGCAGTGCAGCTTGTGCCTCCCTTCCAGCCTGCATGTGCTGTGGAGGTGCAGGACTGTGCTGGGTCCCAGGAAGATGCTTGGATATGTGTGGAGCTTACAACATGAGAAACGCTTGTCCTGGAAACCTGCTCCAGCTTCTTGCCTTCTCTTGGGGAGAGTCTGAATTGGGCACCACTTTTAGAAACTGCTGATGCATCATCCTGGCATCCAAGAGGGTGAGTGTGAGCCTGGTGATCTCTCAGAGTGTGTTCCAGTGAGCCTGGTGAGCTCTGAGATCTGGCCAAGTCTGAGTGGTTCAGCTTCAGAGGAGAAGCCACTCTGCTTTCTGGAAAGCTGAGCAGAGGCAGGAGAGCAGGGGGATGGGGTGGGGAGGCTGTGATGGGGCTGCATGGTTATTCTTCTGCTTTCATCCAATATGTCAGTTTAAGAGACATGGGCAGCCCATTCTAGAGCACAATATCCCTGGCTTCATTCGTGGTGGTGGCAGTGCTGGGACAGGCAGGTGGCTGCTGAAATCACTGCTGATGGCAGGGAATACTCAGGAACTAAGGGTTGTTATGCAGATCATAGTATCCTAAAATTGTTTGGCTTTGAAGAAACCTTAATGGTAATTTAGTTCCAATCCCCCGCCATGGACAGGAATACCTTCCACTAGACCAGGTTTCTCCTGTCCAGCCTGGCCTTGAACACTTCCAGAAACAGGGCAGTCACAGCTTTTCCAGATCCCTGGAGACATTTAGCCCTGCTTCAGAGCTGGAGTCTCTTGTGCCAGCAGAGGGTGAGGTAAAAAGAGCCATGACTCTGTCCAGGATTGGATCCTGGTGGAAGATGAGGTCTGGTCCACTTTTCAGCATCACTTTGTGTGACAGGAGCTGGAGCTCAGTGGCTCCTGTAGAGTGAATCAGATATTTGTGAGCACAACTGGTGTGACATGGGACCCTTCACTCACTGTYGAGGTTTGCTGTGGGTGGGACAGTYTTGTCCTGTGTTGCCTCYRTTCAGCCCAGCTCACAGAAGTGCGCAGCAGCTTTCCAGAGATCTTCGTCTGGAGCTCAAGAAAATAATCTTTTCCATGAGGCTGCATTTTTCAGTTTATGTTTTGCACCAGGAGCGGGGTAGGTATTGCTGTAGGGATGGTGTTTGCTGGGCTGGGGTGTTATTTAGATTTGGGGATGAACAAATGAGCTCTCCAAGCCTTGAGGTGAGGCTGGCTGGCTGCATGTTTTACCTCAGGTACATAAATTGAGAATTCTGCACAGATTCTGGGGGTAGTAGCCAAGCTCCAGGGATGCTGTGAAGCTGCAAGCCTTTTTTCATTTCCCTCGAATTTAATGAAAAGAAAAAGGGAAAACCGAAATAAAAAAATTTTTCCTTTGGTAAACAAGGGCCAGCCATCTCAAAAGGTGCTGGCTGATAACTGAAGTCTGCCTAAAATAAACCTGAAAATGCTTTGCACAGCATCTTCTTCTTTCCTTGTTTGACATATTGATCACTGATTTGGGATGTGCTTGGATAACAGATGAGAATTTGTCATTTATGTACAGTGGGGGAACAGGCAGAGATGGAGTTGGCAGCAGGAAATAATCTGGAATTTCCCATTGCTGCTCAGCATGTGTGTCGCTGGGGTCTGTGCAACCAACCTCATCATGGGGTCCCCTCCTCTGGTCATGGGCCTTCACCAAATCCAGCATTTGGGTTGGTAGTTTTCAGTTTTCCTGTTGCATGCATGGTGACTGCATCACCCCGAGCCTCCTTTTCCTGAGGCTGAGGCCCCCAGCTTTCTTAGTTGCACTTGGTGTCCCAGCCCCTTCCCCAGCTCTGTTCCCTTCCCTGGACTCGTTCCAGCTCCTCCAAGTCTTTCCTGTCTCGAGGACCCCAGGATTCGAGGCAGGGCCTCACCAGTGGCCAGTGCAGGGGGACAGTCACTGCCTGCTCCTGCTTTGCCATCAGCCTCTTGCCTATCTGGGCACACCCTGGCTCACGTTCAGCACCCCCAGCTCCTTTTCTGCCCAGTAACCTTCCAGGCTCATCCCATGCCTGGAGCACTGCCTGAGTTTGGTGTGACCCAAATTCAGGATCTGGCACTTGGCCATGTTGAACCTTGTGCAGTTGGCCTCAGCCCATCAATCCAGCCTGTCCCAATCCCTCTGCAGAGCCTTTCTGCTGTCCAGCAGATCCACACTCCCACTCAGCTGTGGAGTTGGCTGCCATAGCACCACTGTAGCTGCCTGGGGTGGATTTTTGGGCTCCCACCACATAAGCACAGCCCCCTTGCCCTGATGGATGTTGTCCCAGAGCTGGGCTCTCATCTGCAGCATGCTTTGCAAGGTGCTGCTCCACCTTGCTGTCTTGGGTGCACCGCAGAGCATCAATGAGCTGAGCAGGGACACAGCCGTGCCCAGGCAGAGGTGAGTCCCGGCTGTCTCAGGACAGATCCTGTCAGGCTGTCCACAGCCCACTAGATGGCAAACATGTAAAGGCTTTGCTCGCTCCTGGCCAGCCCGGTCCCTGGCTCCAATGCCAAGGAGGGGTCTGGAGGAGTTGGATTTCTTCTTTCTGGGGCCGTCTGCCCCAGCAGCCACCGGTTGTGGATCCAGTGCAATCATTTACATTTCCAGCTCCTTTGCATAACAACAACAGTGGGGCGTGCACGAACTGCCGAGCTGTTTACAGCTGTGCCGGGGCTGTGGCATCAGCCGAACAAGCCACATCCAGCTGTGCTCCCATCGCTGCTGCTGTTGGTTTTGGCTTCCTCCGGATGAACCCAGCCCTGGTTTACAGAGGACCAGGAGGAGGAGGAGGAGAGAGGCTCGGGGGTTTATGGGGTAGTTTGTTTGACTGACTGTGCTGAGCAGTGTGGGTTTGCCTGAGTCTCCCTGGTGGCTGAGCAAGCACATCCTCAGCAGCTGTTTGTGCTGATGCTGTGTCCCTGTGGGGTGTTATGGGCACAGTCCCCCCTGGGTACCTCGATCCAAAACCTCATTGCAGTCCATGGCTTCCTCACGAGGGGCACTGGAAGGGCAGGTGCTGATCTCTGCTCTCTGGTGACCAGTGACAGGTCCTGATGGAATGGCATGAAGCTCTGTCAGGGGAGGTTAAGACTGGAAAAGATTCTTCCTCCAGAGGATAGTGGGGCACTGAACAGGCTCCTCAGGGAATGGTCTTGGCCCTGAGGCTGCCAGAGCTCCAGGAGCATTTGGACAATGCTCCCAGGCACAGGGTGGGATTGTTGGGGGTGTCCTATGCAGACCCAGAGGCTGAACTCCATGATCCTTGAAGATGCCTTCCTGCTCAGGATATTCCATGGTCCAGGGTGGGTAGAACGCTGCCCAGATACCCTGTCCATTTTTGTGGATTGTCCCTTCAGTCCCTGTTGTCTTTAGCCCTTCTGAACCTGGGCTGGTTTGGCCTCTTTGGTCAAAGGAAGTGCTGTAAATTGAATGAGACAAACCTCTCCGAGGGAGCACATTACCAGCAGACCAGTGCCTCTCCCCAGCTTTGGCTTCTGGCCCTTTTGCCTTTCTTGGATGAAGGGATGATGCTGCCTGAGTTTCCAGGCTGGGACTTTTCCTTTGAGGTTCAGTGGAAGAATGGGAGCATCTTCTGTTGTGAGTGTTGTCTGTTGTGAGTGATGAAGCTGGAGTCTGCCAAACTGACAGGTTTCATGGGACATGGAAGAGCTGCTACCAGTTACAGATACTGGCCAGGGAATGTGGGGACATGGCTGTTGTGACAGCACAGCAGGAGACTTTTGAGATGCCTGACTAATTCAGGAACTTGATGGATGCAGATACTGAGGTGCATCTGAAAATCCCTCTAGACTTCAATCTGAATGACGAGGAACTAAAATAACTATGAAAACCTGGCTGTGGTGTCTTGCTGGAGCTCAGCTGCTATGACTAGAGAGCATGATTGCTTTGAAGATGGGATTATGTTGCTTGAGGGGCTTTTAGAAGTGTGAGCTTTGACCTTGTGCCCTGATGAAGCCTGTCCTGCTCCTCAGCCCTGTCTGGAGACAGAATAGGGTGTGATTTGCCTGAGGCAACGTGGTGTGACTGAGGTGTGTGTTCAGATACACTTCTAAYCCTGACAGGAGAGAGGAAGGGTCTGGGCCATGTGATGTGTCCACAGTGCTAGTGGGACATGTGGAGTGCATGTAGTACTTGTGCCACCCTTCAGTGATGAAATATGGAGTGCATATAGTACTTGTGCCACCTTTCTTTGATGAAATATGGAGTACATATAGTACTTGTGCCACCCTTCAGTGATGAACTTGACAGTGGATGCAGAAAAGCCTTCCTGTGGTGCCATGGGCATCTGCTTTTCATAGTAATCCAGACTGGTTTGGACTGGAAGGGGCCTTAAATCTCATCTCATTCCACTCCTCTGCCATGGACAGGGACACCTTCCACTAGACCAGGTTGCTCCAAGCCCTGTCCAGCCTGGCCTTGAGCATTTCCAGGGATGGGCAAGCCACAACTTCTCCAGACAACCTGTTGCCCAGGCATCAACACCCTCATGGGGGAGAATGCCTTCCTAATGTCTAATCTAACCTACTCTCTTTCAGTTTAAACCTACTTTGCTCTGGTCCTTCCTGGGGTCCTTGCCCACAGCATGGTGCAGGCTCTCCTCTGCAGTTTGATTCCTGGCTCAGACTCCCTCATTCAACTATCTTCCCCTTAATCTGCTTCCCTCTAGTTTCATCCTGCCTTGGCTTCAGCCTGGCTCCAACATGGGTTAATCTGTCAAAATGTTTCTAACAAACCCCCCAGACAATGGATGATCATGGATCTCTGCCTCCTCTCCCTCTCCTGTGACCTACAGCAATTTAGGTTTGAAAACAATAGTCCTGGTCTAACAGACCTGATTTCACTCTCAGGAAGATTGCAGCTTTGGTTGTAAAGATAACTGAGTTTGCATGGGGGGCTCCAGCTCTCCAGAAGGTGCAGTTTTACTGTTGTGGTGTTTAAAACTTTGCACGGCACACTGTGAGCTGAGGGTGCTGCTTGCTCAGTCTGCTGCTCCTGACTCGTGTGTGGCCAACCTGATGAAGACAGAGGGAATCCAGCAGCAGACACCCCTGCTGTTTGACTGAGGGTTAGCTGAGGCTGTGGCCTCCCTTTCCAAAGCACAGAGACTCAGGACACTGCCTCTAACACAGAGTTCTAGGATGGGAATGGAGAGTTCCAGGGTGATGGCAGCTGCTGAAAACATTTTGAGCCAACTACGATGCCATTACTGGAGCCAAGGGTGATGTCCAGTGCCTGTTCCCAGCTTTAAATCTGTGGAAGCACTTGTTCATGTACTCAGAGGTGCGTTGCTGATACAGTGATGCCAAGGTGGTTATTGTGTTGGAGGTGGAGGTTAAGTCTGGCTCCCACCTTTGCCTTGACCAGCAGAGTCACAGCCCAGCCCCAGCACCCTGGTTTTGTTCCAGGTGTGCTCTGCACAGGCATCATGAGTGAAACCAGATTTCCAGTCCATTCCTTGCCTGTCCCTAGTTGCAAACTGATAATGGAGCCCCTGAACTAAAGCCATGTTATGCCCTGTCTTTGTGTGCTGGTTTTGGCTGGGTGGAGTTAACTGTCTTCGTAGTGACTGGTGTGGGTCTGTGTTTTGGATTTGTGCTGAACACAAGGTTGATAACAGAGAGATGTTTTCATTATTGCTGAGTGGGGCTCACACAGGGTCAAGGCCTCTCCTGCTTTTCACGAGGCCGTGCTGGGGAGGAAGGGCATGGGAGGCTGGGAGGAGGCACAGCCAGGACAGGTGACTCAAACTGACCAGAGGGATATTCCAGACCACACGACATCRTGCTCAGCATATAAAGCTGGAGGGCAGAAAGAGGAAGGGGGGGACATTTGGAGTGATGGTGCTTGTCTTCCCAAGTTGCTGTTCCATGGCATGGGGCCCTGCTCTCCTGGAGGTGCTGAACATCTGCCTGCCCATGGGAAGCAATGAATTAATTCTGTTTTTCTTTGTGTGTGGGGCTTTTGCTTTCCCTATTAAACTGTCTTTATCTCAACCCATGAATTCTCCAGGTTTTACCCTTTCAACCCAGCTTTTACCCTTTCATTTGTCTCTGGTCCTGCTGGTGGGGAGTGAGTGAGAGGCTGCGAGGGGTTTGGCAGCTGGCTGGGGTTGAAMCATGAAAATGTGCCAGATGCCTTTTATTACTATCTTGGGTGGAGTTAGGAACTGTCATGCTGGAGAAGCATGGAGCACCCTGCAGGTTCTACCACAGCTGGAGCTGTTGGGGAGACTCCATGTGCTCTATTTTMATTTCCAGACCCCCTTGTCTCTCAGCAGTGACCCCCAAGGCACCCCAAGGAAGCTGAGGGGATCTGGGCTCCCTCCTGGGTACCTGAACAATCCTACAGCTTTGCATCAGTGATGTGTGTATCCAAAGACCAACACTGGGTCCTGGAGTCTTGGAAAATGAGGATGAATAAGGTGGGGAACATGAAAACAAGTGACACTGGAGGAGCTACTGCTGGCTCCAGTGATCTGTGGGCATGTCTTGGGACCAGGGTGCTGATTTGGGAAGGTCTGTGTCATCGTGTTTTCATTCCTGGGAGCAGCTCAGAGAACCAGGGCTCTAGTATGCAGCTGGGTCTGTCAGTTTTTTGACAGTGTCCCATCCAAAACGCCCCTAAATCTGCTCACTGAGCTTGCCAGCTCTGGCTCCTTGCCTGCTTCCTTCCTGAAGGCTGGTTAGAAGCACAGGAATGGGCAGAACAAGCACTTAACATCTGTTCTGATGTCACTGCAGTGACAGCAAGGATTATTTTGGTCACTGTGGGTGCTGTCAAAGCCTGAAGGACCAGACACCTCCAACAAGGCCAACACCAGAGGCTGACACCCAGCTGCCTGGCTGTGTATTGGTATCTCTGGCTTGTGGGTTCTCCATTTGTGGAGGTGCTGGCATCTGGGGAACCAAGACAAAAAGGAAACATTGTTTTTTCCAAGCTCTTACAAGCCTGAGCAGTGGGTGCAGCAGGTCCCTAAAACCCAGGGAAACACTCATTCTGTCTGCAACTGTGGCAATGCTGGGTTAGTCTGCTCTGTGGCTGGTGCCATAGTGTGCCAGGTTAGTCCCAGCTGGCCWGGAGTTTGGGCAGAGTCTGTTTAGTCATGGCTTTCAGAGGTTTATTCCTCCATCTCCCTGTCTCTTTTCTTGTCCCTGAAAAACCTTGCATAGGTAGGGTGGGAATCTGATGGGTAGGAGTTCAGCTGCCTGCACAACACTGCCAGAATTAGCTGCCACTGCTGTGGCATTTGTATAGACCACCTTCATGGTGGTTCAAGTGGTTCTTGAACGGACCCCATAGAAACAGAGGTTTGTCCCTGGCCATGCATGGGGAACTCCTTGGTGACAGAGCTCCCACCTCTCCTTCAGCAGATGATCCTGACCATATCCTGGCATGGGTGCTGGGTGGGATAAGTACAGCTCCAGTGCAGTAAAAGGTGAGGAGGAGCTGACACACKGAGATCACAGCTTTGCTGTGCCATCTGGGATCCCCAGTACCTGCTGATCCCAGGCAAGACAACAATTCTCAGCACCATCATAAGCCCCTGGCTTCTCTCCCACACTGCTCCCAACACGTCTCCCTGTGTGGCAGCTCTGATGAGTGCTGGCTGCTACTGTGTGGCTGTCTCAGCATGCTTGCACAAGACAGGCAGCTCTGACCTCCTGGGGATGCACAAATGGCATCTTAGCCTGGTGGCAGCTGCTCAGTGCTGGTGCCAAGTTGCTCCAAGGAGAGCTGGCCTGATGCAGGCTGGCATGCCAAGGTGCAGGGTTTGCTGCCATTGCACCTCCTGTCCTCAGCTGTCAGTCTCTTGGAGAGCAGCCTGGGTCCCTTCATTGTCAAATGATGTCCCTGGAGAGGAGGGGCCTGGTTTTAACCTGTTTCAGCCAAAATTGTGATGTGCCTCAGAAAAGCCATGCTTGCACTGCTGCCTTGAGTGATTCTAACATGAGCAGGAGGTGTTGGCTGAGTGCCAAGACCCTGCCAGGGACTGTCMCCAGACCCAGGAACATCCCTGGCTCCAGAAGGGATGGGTTGATCCTTGTGACCCACCAGACTGCATCCCAGCAGTGCCTAGCCAAGCAGGGCTGGGGCGAGGGGGCCCAGCAATGTTTTTGCCTTTTCCCCAAGTTGTTATTTCAGCTGCTGGAGCCTCGGCAGGGCTGATAAACACCCTGCAGGTGCCGTTTGCAAGTACCTTCTCCATGAAATACCCCTGTACCCTGCCTTTGAGGTTCCCTTGCTGCCTGCCCCCCACCCTCATGCCTCTTCCACAGGCCCCTGGGACAGGCACTGCATACATGGATCCTTGTGCTTGCCTCCCTCCTGACCCGCTGGGTAACAGAGGCTGCTTTTCTGTTGGCATAGGAGCCAGCAGCAGAGCTCAGCCTCAGCCATCGYGCTCCAGCCCTCCAGGGCTGCTTCTTAACCTGGAGAAGCAGTGGGTTATTTGTGTTGCTCTTGGCAGGGACACCCTGGCCCTCCAAAACGCACAGAGGTGTGGGGCACAGGCCAGCCTGAGCTGTTTGTGTTGGACTCACGATACTGAGAATTCGTTCAATTCGGCTGCTAATTGCTTCTGAAGTGTGGGGCTGTGTCAAATGTGTGTGATGCGTGATGGGGACAGCAAGCGTGGCTGGGGAGGAAGGCAGGCTCCATGCTGTTTTTGCTAAGCGCTCTCAGAACTTTTGTATCTTACCTCTCCTTGCTGATAAACCCCAGTGAACCTGCAGGGAGTGGAGGTGCTTTGACTGTGACCCTTTTCAAGAGCCCCAGTATGGAGATGTCATGCTCTGCTTTTGGTGGAGATAGAGCAACCCCCTTTCCTGCTCTACAATCACCTCTTCTGGGATGGAGAGGGGGAACTGGTGAGGCTTTCCCAGCCCCAAATCCCCGTGCTAAGCCGTGCTGGTTCTTCCTGCATTGGCTCACTCAAGCTTGGTCTCATGCTTGTTTGTAATTCCCACAGTGSTCTGACTGGTGGGAATGGTGGCTGGGAAGGACAAGTGATGGGAAGGGAGGATTTTGCCCCCCAGAAGGGCTTCTCCCTTGTTCATGGATGAGCTGACCCCTCTGTCCTTCCTCTGTACCTGGTCCCTGCCATAGTTCAGGGCTGGGGTGGTGGTAGAGTTCACTCACCTTGGTATAAGCCCAGTTGATGGCAAACAGGAGTGGAGAGGCCTTGAAAGCATCACCAAGTGTGTGGTACAGAGTGTTTCTGTGACCTCCAGACTAGTGCCCAAACCCTGGGAGCTGGTTGTGGGGTGCTGAGTGTTTACCTTTGCAGACTGGACACAGCATCGTTCCCCTTCGAGCACGTCAGCTTCACCACTGTTTCCTGTAGYATCAGCTGTGCATCCTGGTGGGAARGGATGTCCTTTCCCAGAGATGGGTGGGATCTAGGGCAGGAGGAGGTGCTACCAGGTGCTATCCTGGCCTTGGGAAGAGGCCACCAGCCCTACCACCATCTTTCATGCAACCATGACCGTGCTGCAACCCATGCACGTTGACCCTAGGGCAATGTGCAGGTTGAGGGTTAAGGACTGAAAACCCCAGGCAGACTCRGGTCTCTGGGGTGGACATGGTCTCTTGGTCCTCTGAGATTTAATGTTGACTGTTGCTTTGAGCCTCTGTGAGCTAAAGCAGGATGCCTGTCCTGTGGCTTCATCTCTTCTGGATGCTTAGCTCTGCCTGGCTTGCTGCCYTGCTGGCCTGCATGCTGACATCCTGCTTGTGCCCTCTCCCACCCTTCTCTCCCTGCCCTTTTTCTTTCAGTAATTGTCCTTTAAAAGCCCAAACACCTATTTTCCAAACAGGGATTAAGCACCATCTGTACAAACTCTGAGGCCATTTTCAGTGTCTGGAAGGAAACAGATGACTCAAAGAGGCATTGCGACACAGATCGGCTGTGACCCCGGCTGAGCTGGAGGATCTCAGTGGAGCAGCCCTGTTAACCCAGGCACCTCCAGGCAGCCTTTTGAGGCTCATGGCAAAGCAGCCAGCAGCAGTTTGCAGAGGGCTGTGGGATCCCCCCTGATTTGTGAGTTGTTCCCCAACAACCATGCCTCATGGCAGAGCTGTGCTCCATCTGTTCCTACTGTTAGCTCCTGAGATGTGGTTTGGAGTGGTGCTGGGGAGAAAGAGATGCAGTATATGGGCTTCATGGCAGAGTGCTCAGGTCAGGAGGTCTGTGGTTAGTGTGGGACCTCCCAAGACCTTCATTCTGTGGCCCTTTTCCTCAAAATGATGACCAAAGATTGGTGAAGGTGGCCCTGGTGAAGGTGGACCTGTAAGGCGGTGACAGCATCCACTGATCTCATGGGAGCAGAAAAGTTGTGCTCAAGTTGCTTCTCTCYACACCACCTCACCTGCCTTGTATAWGACATGTTTCTGTAGCSCTTGGGACTKGKWTGGCATTCAAATTGAGGACATGGTAGTGGTGGGAGCAGRGGACCAGGCTGCTGGCTGTGGTGGCCCAGCAGTGAAGAGCATTTAGCCAGAGTAGAATATCCAGCAGGATGATTTGCAGGCAGAAGAAAAACCCTGCTTTGGCAAACTCCAACAAAAACCCTCTTTGATCCTGTGTCCTGAAGGAAGTTAGGGGAAATAAAACAGATTAAGGTTGGGAAGACTGAGTGGATTAGATGTGTTGAAGGATTTGAGATGATTTAGCTGATCCCATGATTACAGGAGGTGGATCTGTGTCCTGAGGAGTGCAGGCACAACGAAGCCCAAGGTACTGAACAGTGATCCCTGGGTGATGGTTATGAAAATGAGGAGTGAAGTGCTCCTGATTTTTGTTTYTAGGACAACTGTAGCTTGCAGCTTTTTCCCTTTGCTTGCTGTGTTTATTGTTATCCAGCTTCATTATGACTTGTTTATGGCATGCTTGGACTCTGCTGATGTACAAGTTGGATCTTCAGCAGGTTTGAGCTCAGATCCAACAGCGAGGATGAGGCAGGGCTGGACTTTGGGCGATGGCAGTGGTATGGGAGGAGCATCAGGAAAATGCTCCTCMTTTGGGAGTGTTTTGCTCAGCTCCTGCTCATGGTGCTGTCCATGCTCACTGTGCTGGGATGGGAAACTGATGTGAGATATACTGGGGGTGTGCATGTATCTGAATCTTGTATCCTATGCACAGCTCAGGGCCTTCACATCCYGAGAGGTGATGGTTAGGGCAAGAAATAATCACGACCTCTTGTTGAGACCTACTTAAGACAGCTTTACATCACAAGTGAGGCCTGGACAGACATGATAGGGCCAGAAACTGTAAAACTATTAGGCAGAGCTTAAATAAAATGATGTGAAGACAGTGCTAAGGCAGGTGAGATTTTGCTTGGATTTRATACACAACACAGAGGAGAAAAGCAGAGGAAAGAATTTTTCCTGTGAAAGTCTCAGCTAGTTCAATTTCCAGTGACAATCAAAGAGTTAAAGTGATAYGTTGGGAGTTATGAGTGTTTATCTAAAAGAAAAGTGGCAGGTGAAAGGGATAAAATAWCACAGTTTGTAAAACAATGCAATATGTTTGAATTATCCAAGGATCAGRGTAGGAATTTGGAAGGTAATATTGGATAAAAGGAAATGAGAAATGGAGACAGAAATAAGATGGGGCAAAACCAGCTTGAGGTGGCTTTCCTGTTGGTTCTGCAAAGGACAAAAAGGGGTTGGTATCATGAGGACCACTGTGAATTTGTCTATTAGAGGGGATTTTTATTATATTTTCACAGTTAAGCGCAGGGCCTCTGCTGTCTCAAGGTGCAGAACAGACCCGTCTGAGCTGAATTTGGCTGGAAAAACATATGCAGAGTGTGTTACTGTGCTCAGAATGTCCCTGGACATGGCTCTTGTGCTCAGATGACCCAGGGAGCACTCARTGCCATTCCTGAGTGCTGCATCCTTCGCTTCCTCCTCAATGTGCTGAGTGCTCAGCCCCATGGCAGAACTGGGCTCCCCTCAGATTTCCAGTGAGTG
>NW_026624521.1:13547-52738 GCF_030028575.1 Malurus melanocephalus
GTTGTGCATCTCTTGTTTCTGAACCAGCAAAACAGTGATGTACATTCAGGTAGTTGAAATAATCTTGCAGGACCAAGGATGGGAGCTGGAGAAGCGAATGGCTTCTCAGATTATGGTGTAGGGAAGAAGTCACAGTCGACTGAGCTCTGACCTGGTGAGCAAGCAATGGGTGCATAGTTCTGGCAGTGGTTCCTTTAGCTCTATAGGATCACCTGTGGGCACCTGGGGATGATAAGAAAGGTGAGAGGTGAGCAGCCATCATGATTTCAGTTCCTATACTACAGTATAATCATGGTGAAGATGGGTTACCTACCTGCTTGTTGCCTGCTTTGCCACCCTGCTTGACAGTCTTCCTTTGGAAAGGGCTTGAGGTGCTGGGGTGAGACCTTCTTGTGGACCGTGTTTGGATAACCCAGCTCAGGGAGCTGGAGACACCTAAAGGGACAGGCCATTGCATTTTCCAACCCCTTCTTATTAAGCTGTGCTGTAATAGCCTCACRACCTTCTGGGTAAAKMATTYCTTCCWAACATCCAAYATAAATCTCTCCTCTTTYAGTTTAAAATCTTTTCCCATGGTCCYATTGCTATTTGCCCATGTAAATCACAGGAGCAAAGCTGTGATAATGCAACAACTGTCCCAGAGCAGAGCTGGGAAGGACAAGTGGGCTCAACAGCCACCGAGGGGTTTGGGGTGAGTTATTTTTTTATACTGCTGAGCAGATGATTCTAAKTAAGGCTTGCAATTTGTGCTTTCACTAGTGATGAATAGCTGGAAGGAGAGGATCCTGATGGATCTTTTAGCTGCTTTGGACCAAATGCATTGTGTTAAGGCATCGCAGAGCAGTTTGGGGATCCACAGTGGTATGGAACTCACTCAGGCAACACAGAAAATACTAATGGTCAGATCTGGGATGGGAGAAGGAATGTGTTGCCAGGTCTGGAAGCCAGCCTAGGAGAGATAGTAGCTCTTGAGGACTGAGCACAAGTACAAGGATTGCATGTGGCCACATCTCTGGGTCCCTGAGTGGGAGCTTGGTGGCTTGGTGCCTGCAGAAACACCCTGGCATACCTGTGAGGATGAAAAGAGCAGAGCCTGGTGCAGGTGCTGCTCAAGCACCAGATGTTACYGTGGTCCAGCCTAAATGCTGTGATGCAGGGCCTGATCCTCAGCCCAGCTCCTGCCCCTTCCTCACCCCCGCCCACACTGAGCGTTACAATTCAGGCCAAGGCAGGTTGCACAATTTATTTTCCTGTGCTTAAAGCAGGATTTTRGCAGTCAGGGTCGGGAGGCCTCTCTGAGGAATGCTGGCTGGGCGCTCTCCTGCTGTCAKGGTATCGTGCTGGTGTCAAAGGCTCTGCTCTGCTGGTGTCTGTCCTTGAGCATGGCCATGTGCTGCAGCCTCATGCTGCTGAGGGACACTCTGCATGGCCAAGGCACCCCTGACATCTTCAGCAAGTGCAGGTGGAAGTGATGGTCACCCCAGCATGGGTTCTCCTGTTCTCCTGATGTGAAGCCCTTCATTCCCAACTCCTGTGGGGTGRCAGCTCTAAGAAGGAGTGATCCTCTTCTTCACCCACCCACATAGTGAGACACCATTCTGCACTTAAGGTATCTCTTTGGTGGTCCTGGACTCTTTTTCTGTTGTCTCCATCACCTTGCTTCCCTACAACCAGCTGGTAAACTCGYGTGGATAAAGGGAGAGAAGGAGATACAGGAGATGTATCAGCTCATTGCTRAAGGAATATGCAAATGAATTTGCTGTAATGTTCACTGATGGTGTGAGGGAGGAGAAGGATGTGAGTRCTAGCTTATGCTCCATCAGCATCATTGATGTCACTCATGGTGATTTAAATGCTTTGCAAGGAGCAGTGGGTGAGGCTGAACATGCCTCAGGGAGGGAGAATAAGATAGTTGGGAGTGATGGAAGTGCCAGTAAACAGCATGAGGGTGATGTGGTCAGAACAGCTGGAGAGAAATAKCAGCTCTGCCCATGTGCTTGGCCGTGCCATGATTGGACAGGATCTGGGATGCAGATTTGGCAAATGTGAAGMCCAGAGCTTGAAATATCTGAGGCTGAAGGTACCATACACATGGGTGGATTTTCCAGTAGAAAAGGCGAAGAAAACAGAAGCAGAACATGGTGGTAAAGTTCAAAGTTTGGGGAATGAGGAAAAAAAAATCATTGGAGCAGGGTGGACAGGACTTGGAGGTGATATCCTATTTTTGCCATGATGTTCTTGAGTTGGTGGTGGGATATCCAGGAAGATTTGTGAAGGGAGAGCTGGGTGGAGATGTCAGCCTCTGAGTTGTCAGAGGAGGGATGAGTTTCTAAGGAGAGGGTGTTCAGGGGCTGAGGATGTGGCTGAGCATGTGGTAGGATGCAGTGGTGGGAAAGGCATAGTGTGATGTGGTCTGATGTGTGTAGGATGCAGGGGACAGGCTGAACAGGTGAGGGATGTTGGAAGAGGACACAAATATCTTGGTCTATGGTCACAGAGAAGCCAGTGTCTCCCTATACATTGTTTTAGCAGGAGCGTGAGGCATCTTTTGTTTCACCTGAGGCTGAAGTGGGGAAGAGAAGTTCTGGAGGAGTGGCATCCACCAGAAAAAGAGAGGAGCTGTTGGAAGTAAGGGTTTTTGGGAGGCTCAGGCATTATTTTCTCCCATCCTACCATTCTCTTTCTGCAACAAGCTAAACTTAACAAAATATCCCTCAACCCCTGACACCACAGAGGCTAAAGGAGAGAAGACATTGGTTTTGCCATGAGCCTGTTGAAAGGTGAGCTTTGGAGCCTACAAATAGAGAGCTACAGCTGAGAAAATTGAGACAAGGCAGAGTGCACTGAACCCAGCAGCTGAACTGTTACTGAACAAGAAGCTTCAGACTGTAGGGAGGTGTGAAAAGGATGCAGCCAATGCTTCTGGCTTGGGGAAGGACAAGGGACAAGCAAAATGCACTGGCTGTGGGCAGCTTGGAGCATAGCTGGGTATCTGGCACTGCATCCCCTCCAAATCCAGCAAACAGCAGCACAGGGATGAAGGCAAAAAACAGCAGATCCCTGACTTGGCATCTCTAGGCAGTTCTTGCCCCCTTCCAGCTGGAATGCACCTTGAACCCAATGGCAGGTAGCTGTGRCTCCTTGGATGTGGCCAGGGCAAGGAAGCACTGTTCTAAGCAGATGGATATCAATGCCCTCTCCACAGGAGGAAGTCACAGACTCACTGAAATCTGGAGTAAGTGSCCTCTTAAGCCAGTGGTGTGTTAAGTGGTTAAAGCAGAAGCAAGCTGTGCTTCCATTGATGGGAAAGCAGGAATGCAGCCTGTGGTCCAAACACCAGCATGTCCTGAGGAGAGACGGGAGGAGGGACAAAAAAAGCCCTTTGCATTGTCAGGAGGCGCCATGCGGGCACCTCTCTTCCCAGCTGAGGACTCTGGGGAGCAGAGCAGCAACCACGAGGTGTTTGCAGCACGKTATGGTTTTACACAGCCCAGTGGAGCTGATTTCAGGGCAGGAAAACCCCATGGCTTGTTCAGCACAAACTCATTATTTAATAGATAAAGTAAATGTGAAAAGGCATTTCCCACTGTGTAGAAATTTACAGTTATGAGAAGAGTCAGAGTGCTGTAGAGCCAAACTATSCCTGGGTGGCACTTGCAGGGTTTAGCTTTCATTGCAGCTTGAAAAAATTCCACGTGCAGAGATTATCTCCACGCGGATTTGGATTGTCTTGTTCAGCTTTGGCCCTCATCCTAGATGGACAAGGAGCAGAAGACTTGGCCAATGGCCTGAGGTCTGTGACCTCCTCTGCATSAGCTGCAAAGAGGAAGAACAGTCTCTAAATTATTTGAGGATTTGCAGCCTTGGRGGGGCTAAAGAGATGGAACCAGCAGAGGCAAAGCTCAGATTCCCCCCCTTAATGCTGCACCCTTGGCCAACTGAGAGAGGCGAACCCTGCTCTGGTGAGTAGATCTCTGATTTGCACTGAAATGGATCATGGTGCTCCACCTCAGAGCCTACCTGAGGGTGTCCCTGCCCAGCACCTGGCACCCTTTGCTGGAGGTTTCTTGGAGCTGGTGCTGAGCAGGCAGGAGGGAGGCAGCTGAGGTGTGCTGGGGGTTGCCCTGATGCAAAGCTCCCTTGCCCTGTGCTGCTTGCAGTCAGTTGTCAGCAGATGGTGTCTGGAGACCTTGCAATGACCACAGGCTCTCCCCCAGCCCATCACTGCCACAAGAGATGGGATTTCACATGTGTCTGTGCACTCCCCCAGCCTTTCCCCTCTCAAGGAAGAAAAACAAGACTGCTGGTTTTGCAGGGTCCCCCTCCTTCATCCGGGRTGGTGATGGAAAGCTCTGGGCTTTCCTGGACCATGCAGGGAGCTCCCTCCTACACAGGAGGGCTCAGCCATGCCACCCTGTGCTGACTCCTCATCTGTTGGCTTCAGGTGCYATTTTTGCCTTTTTTCTCTGCTTGTCTTTTGCTTCTCAACTCATAGACCAGTGGGTGAGGGAGAGGAGTTGATTCTCTTTCCACCTCCCCTCACAGTGCCCCTCTGCTTATTAGTTCTCCAAATATTTCGTACTGCAGCCTAAGAGCAAGGACTCTGCACTAACCCAGTCCCAGGCAGGAGGAAGCCAGAGTGGGCAGGACAGTGCCTTATTCTCGTGGCAGTTTCCCAGGAAGCAGGACAGACACCTGGGGCTCTGCTGCMCTAAATCTCTGTGACCACAGCATGTGTGGCACATCCCTCTGGCTGAGTCCTKCTCTCGTACCTTTCTAAGGGTGAGACAGCAATAGCGGCAGAACACAAGCATTCCCCCACCCTCAACAATTGCTCCACTTTATAATTTTGCTTTTCTCAGCATCCAGCAAGATGGGGGCTGTCCCCCACAGCCTTCCTGAGCGTGAACAGGCAAATTGAAAAGGAAGAGGAGACCTGTTGTGGGATGCATACGTGAAGTGGGGTCAATTATGGCACAGAGGAAAAGAAATGCACTTGGATTTTCTCCAATCAGCCCCCAGCTCCATTAAGAGTCAGCAGATTGCAGGTATCACTGCCCTTCACTGTCCCCAGTGGAACCAGGTGCTGGAGAAGAGACTGGGGAAAGGGAGTTTGGTGGGACCATTGTGTCCTCCAGTAGCCTTGGGCAGCCACTGAGGAGCTTCTGTAAMGCAGAGCAGCCACTGGAGCTGCTCCAAAATCCATCCAGTGCCCAGAAAGCACTGGACCACCCCACAAGAAGGATGTGCAGTAGTGCCCCACATTGCTCTCATAAACTGATCACCCTGGCTAGGCTTTACATGGAGCTTAGCTCTTGGGAGGACAGTGCCACCCTGTCACCACCTGCCTGTCCCCTGCCATGCAGCTGGCTGCACAGGCTGGCTGTGCTCCATCCCCTCCTGAGGCTTAGCCAGGGCAGTGGTGCTCCAGGATGCTCAGCATTTGCCTTAAACAAACAAAAATAACTGCGACAGAAGATTTCAAATGCTGCATTACCCTTGTCTTAAACACTTGTTTGCAGCAATTCAGAGGCAGCAGGAACCTGTTGGATGGGAGCTGGCATCACACAGGTCCCCAGCTCACCAGACAGCAAATGTACACCAAGGACACCAAGGGGCTCTGGCGTCAGCAATAAATACAGCAAAGCAGACAAAACAAAATAAAAAAAAAAAGCCAACAATGATCAATTTTTTGAAACTTTAAATATTTTTTCTTTAAAATCTGTTTTTCTCTGTGGTTCTGTCTCTGTAAAGAGCTGTGCTCTCCCTGAAGCATCTGGGTCATTCCTCAGTCCTGGCTGTGGGGCAAGGGAGAAGCAGGGTCAGTTAAAGAGGATACAGGTGGGTGCTCTCCTCCGTGCATCACCGGCACGTGTGRATCTCCACCACCCGATGGCAGGGTTTGCATTTGACCGAGCAGCACCAGTGGAATTTGCAGCTGCACCTTTCCACAACTTCCACTTCATCCGTGTGAAAGCCACGGCCACAGCACATGAGCTCACAGCCATCAATGGCCTTGGAGGTCTTGTTGCACTGCCGCCCACTGGTGCCCAGGACCCCGTTCTTGAGGTCGTGGTCACAGAAGTCGGGACTGGAATCTAGGTAGACGAGGTCCTCATCTGTGTGTGGCTTGAACTGGGAGTTTTTGGGCACCAGCACTTTGGTGGATCCAATCTCGCTCTGTTCCACCTCTGTGGCACCATCGAATTTCTCCTTCAGGATGTTGCCCACTTTGCGGAAGGGGGGCATGGCTTTCCAGCACGTCTTGAACTCGCACGAGCCCGACACACCGTGACATTTACAYTCCACCCGCATGTTGTTCAGGATTGCCTGGAGGAACAGACACAAGSAACAGGATGGGATGGTCAGCGCAGGATGGGTACAGCAGGGAGGGCACAATGGATGGGGCCTGGCAGGGCTGTGCAGAAAATGCTACTGGGTGGGTATGGGATTAAAAAAAGCCCAAATGGCTCAAGGCGTGGCTGCAGAGCTCAGCTGGGATGCTGCAGAGCCACGCCAGCTGCCTTGGTCTGGTGGTTGCCATTACCTTCCTSCCCGCCTCGTTGTTGTGGAGGTTCATTAAGGCTCTGTTGGAAGAGGCCCCTTTGCTCCTCTCGCGGATGTCGACGAAGGACTGCGAGAAGGCCACGCCGTAGGCGATGTTATCGGAGCAGCCCGACCACTGGAAGCCTGAGGCAGAGAGCACAGATGAGACAGGTACTGCCACCCCGTAGTGCTTGCACTCTCCAGCYCTGCTCTTCCTAAAATCCAGGTGGCCTGTCCCCTCTCTGTCTTGCTGCCTACTAGTCTGAGCTGCCTGGGGAACTGGGGAAGCTGGTGATTGTGGCTCATGGGGACACACGGACAAGATGCTTTTCTCTGGCCTGTGGATGATGCTCCCAAGTGACTTCATGTAGATTAACCAGAGTTTTGTTTTTTTAAACTTTTCCCTCCTTTCTGGATGGCTCAAGAGAGTGGGTTTGAATTGCAGGAATCTGACTACTCCACATCCCCATGCAGCTGCARTGCCCCCTGTTCAGTCACTCACCCTGCGGGCTGCCCCCCTGCACTGTGCGGTCACATCCACACTTGTCCAGCTCTCCACTGCTGCAGGCACGGGTCACGGCGAAGGCCACCCCTGCTGAAGAGATGGCATAGACGAACGCTGCCTCCCGTGTCCCTGCAATGGCACAAACCACGGTGGAAAATGTGGCACCAAGTCCGAGGTAACACGAGCAGGAATTCTGGAGGGCATGCAGCCTTCCTGATGGCTCGCCAGTGTCTCTTCTTACCCATCTTAACACTGGTGTGGCACATAAACCCCCTGAAAAGCTGGTCTGAAAGCTGGCTCTTGGCAAAACATGCTATACAGAGCTATGAGCCTAAAAYCTTTGCTCTGTCACTTCCTCCTAGGATGAGGCAGTCCATGCAGGACCCCCWTCATACCCACCCCCAGGGATGATGTTTGCTTACTGCCAAGCCTGGACCTGAYTCATCAGAGACCTTTGGGTGCTGGGAGGTGTTCTGCAGCAGTGAGRGCCCATTCTTGCAATAGTGAAGAAGCTGGGAACTGCCCCACAACATTAAAATCAYGAATGATGGGTGAATGATAAAACCTGGCAATAGGAGAGACAGAGGCTGCACTGCCAATGTGGGCAGAGCTGCCAAGAGCTTACACAGAGGACGTTTTCCCTTGTGCTCTCAGGGCATCTCTGCCATGAAATCCCCTGCATCCAGAATAGCTGCTTTCCACATAGGAACACTCCCTGATGCTTCACATCCTTGCCATCCTCTTTCACAGGGTCCTGTATCTCCCAACACCTCCCAAACTACCTTGCAAAACCCTGCTTTGYTCCCAAAGCACCTCACAAAACCCCACTGGTGACCAGGGTGCAGTCCAGTCCCAGCTCCTGCGTCTTCTTATGTGGTGCCACATAGATGGGAAAAGCTTTTTTGGGAAGCTCAGTGCATCCCTGGGTGGGAACACACAGAGTAGCAGGGGCAGAGATCAGCTCTAGCAACACACAAATCCCCACTATTCTGTGAGGCCGGTTGAGGACAAAACCCCTCAATTTCTGAACAAAGAGGGCTGGCATTTGGGGTGGTCCCRTGCTCGATGCAGAGAGCAGACATCACCCAGCTTGCCGGTCAGAGAGAGGGCAGCTACTTTGGTGGTCGTATCCCAGACTTTGGTGGCCCAGCTGGCAGTGGCTGGGGAGGACCCAGCCAGTGTGGGGACTGAACTGCCTCCAAGTTAATCGAGGTTAATAGTAGGATCGTGTTGGTCGGTTTGTGCTGTGGCTGCCTAAAAAGAGACGACTTTTAGTTTCTGGTATTTCTGGTATTTCCAGTCCCTGAACCTTCACAAGAAGGGATCTTGTGAAGGGACCCCTGCATTGAGGGGAGAAAAGTAAAATAAGGAGCTGGGGGATGCTTTGGTCTAGGGGTGCTGGGATGGGGGAGGTGAGATGCCTCAGATGGCACCTGAGGCGAGAGAAGGGAATGCTTCAGAGATCTCAAGGGGCTGCAGAGGGGTTTTTCCCTCAATATCCTCACTCCAAACTCTGGTTTGACTGCAGTCCTGTGCTGCTGGGAAGCCTGGGTGCAGCTGGAATCAGAGGGGYTGGAGCTGCCCAGGCCATACCCAGCCCTGAAGGCTGGTGGTGGGTGATGATGCTCCCATGTGTTCTTCCCATGCCAGGCAGAACAGAGCCATCCTGACAGTGCCCACTGATGCTCTGACAGTGGCCACATGCCAGCCTGGCAGCAGCCACTGCTTCAGCCCTGCCTAGAAAGAGACCCAGTAAATGCAGCCATGGCTTTGTGGAGTGGAGCTTCTGGGTTTGGTGGGGAAGAGATGAGACCGCAGGGTGACTTTAGGACCTGTTTTTAAACTTGGCATGTCCTTGTCAATAGCTGTGAGAAAGGTTCAGGAAAGCAGAAGAACAGCAGGGGTCTGGATATGCTGTCCCCAACAGAGTGAAAAGAGCCCTGCTGAAGTGCACAGGGACCCTTCTGCCCCAAGATACAACACTGGATGGGCCATTCCTGACCCTCCCCAGCCACCAATTCAGWGGCAAGCAGGCAAAATCCCACCTGCAGCCCATCAGACTGCCTTTACAGCCATTCCCCCCGCAGCATCACCCCACACACACATCCTTCCAGCTCACCTTGTGTCACCACCTTGCCGAAGACGGGCAGGGTGTCCAGTGTGGAGCAGTTCCAGCGGCGGTTGCGGAAYTGGTACTGGCACTCCTCGATGGCCAGCTGGGCCCCGCGTCGCACCGAGTCCATCACCTCCAGGTTCCTCTTGCACATCTGCACCTGGCGCTGGATCAAACCCTTCAGCTTCTCACAGGTCTCCTCCTCGGAAATGCTCCCAACTGAAGACAGCTTTGCCAGGTACCTGCCATGACACCAGGACAACAGGTTAGGAGGWGAGGGCTGGGGGAGCCCAAATTCAGCTGGGACCCGTGCTGAGTCTTGCAGAAAGCAAGGAGACTGAACCTCTTATCCTCTCCATAGCTGAGACCTGCTGCCCATCTGGGGTCACCTTAAATGGAACCACAGCAGTGGCTCCACAGGATGCATTTTTGGCTGTCAGAGAATAAGCCCAAGCATACCAACCATCCCTCTGCAGCCTAGTCCCTGTCTCTCAGGGAGTCCAGCTAYTGGCTCCCCTTTGCCTCTGTTGCCTGCAAGGAAGATATTTTCAGYGTTGTCTGAATGTGCCTGGTCAGGTCTCCTGAGTACTGGCATATCCAAGTGCTACTAGGAAAAGCCAGAGGTCTCCAAAGTCAGCCAAAACAAGCAGGGCAGGCACTTGGCTGCCAGCTCCATCTGCCACAGTGCTCCCACACTGTGGCTGTGTGCTCATCACTGGCAAACATTGCCCTTCAAACCACTTCCCTCCTGGAGGCTGCTTTTAGCTGTCCCAGTCCCCAGGAGGCAGGGATGGCCTCTGGGAGCTGCCAGGTTTCCTGTCACTTGGGATTCAAGCAGGGCTTGAAGCAGGGAAGCAGAAGCAGGAGCCTGCTGGGGTAAATTGCACAGCCTAGCATGTGAATAGGGCCATGTGGTCTTTGCTGATCTGGACAAGACTGGYCCTGTGCAGGGGACCATGTGTTCTGCTTTCCATATCATAATCCTCAGCAAAAAGAGTCACAGAGCTGCTCTTGGGTGTCAGCATCAGGGGAATGAGGGAGGTTATCATTTAAGAGCAAACATCTCAAAAGCACTCAGCATTTCCTTGCCCCCTTGTGTGGATATGATGGTCCCTGTTGCACATCCCAGCMACTCAACCTCCCTCCTCTTGTGCTGTGGGCCATGCTTGCCCATTTCCCAGCTCCACCCTCCTGCCCCACCTTCTGGATCACAGAAGGAGCTTACAATAGACCAGTCAGATTTTCCAGCAGGGCTGTGTGATAATCCAATATCCTCCACAACTATTAGTGCCTGTGCTGGCAGGTGAGTGTGTGAGACTCCCATCTTCCTGTGGCTGCTGGCCACTTCAGATGCCACTGCCATGGTGGAGCCCTGACCTGCTGTGGACATAGAGGGTTCCCTGCAGGGAAAGGTGTAACTCACACTTGCACCCATCCACTGACCACACCGAGTTTTAGCATCCTTGGAATTGCTAGCACCACCTCGCTCTGCTACTCTGTCTGCACCAAGAGACAGTACTGAGCTTTTTGGAAACCTCATTCTTTGACTCTGCATTTCCCAGCCCTACAGAAACTTGTGGGGTTTTTTGTTTGCTTGTTTTTTTTAATTTCTCCTCCCAAGTTGCAACATCCTGCTAAGGATTTTTCTTTTGAAGCCCTGTTTGCCTCCGAGAAGTGACTGTGCAAAAGTGGCTCCTGTTCCCTGCCTGTTCCCATGCATCCCAGGAGCCAGATCTGCTGACTTCAGCCACAAAATCAAGTTGTCACAGCTTCTTCCTCCCATTAACCCTGCCAGTCTGCCCCAGGAGGAGAGAAAAGGATTTTCTCTTCTGTGCATCAGCAGAATTATTCACCAGCTTGGTTTCATGCTCACAACTGGGGGGCCGTGGGAGCCAGGGAGAAAGCTGTCTTGCCTCATGGTGTCTGTGGGGAGTCTGCATGGCAAGATGTCAAAAATATTCAGTTTTCCCTGTGTGTGATCATGGAGGCAATGCTTCTCTGACAGCAGGAAGTGGCAGCCTGCTGGGGTTTCAGAGCCAAGTGCTGTTTGAGCCTTTATACCAGCAAATCATCTTTGCCCAAGGTTTCCTGCTCCTCCAGGGGGATAGCCTGGTGTGCAGAGGACAGGATCTTATGCACAGGAGTGGCTTGAAAAACCCACTGTGGCCAAACTCAGGAATGTCACCTTTCTGTTGGCTCCCACACCGTGCAACTGGTGTCCCCAACCCAGACATGGAGTGCAATATCTGCTGTTCTCACATCTATTGCTGCACTTGGCTGACCTGGGCTGAAGGCACCAAACCACCTCTGGGAGCTTTGAGGATGTTGAATGCTGAGCATGCACAGAGTTCCTGTAASAGCTGTCTCCTCCCAGGCCCAGCCATCGTTCCACTTTGGGCATGGGGATGATGGCACACAGCAGAGTGTAAGATTCAGCCCARGACAATGTGGGTTATTGATCCKCTTTGAGCCTGGAAGYCAAGAAAATCAGAATCTATCTCCASTACTAACCTCTTGTGCTGATTTGGCTTCCCCCTCTGCTGGCAACTCCAGCAGTATTTATCATGCCAGAGAAGCAGCTTCTTTAAAGCCATGACACTGGTCCTACAGATAAGTCAGTGCCCACTCTGAGTGCAGACACACTGGCAGAAGAGTTCTGGGACACAGGTGTAGCAGCCACATTMATATCAGCTCTGCTCAGGATGGGGCATCATCTCCTTTTCTAATATATTTCCCAGCTCGAGATTCTCTGGGCAATGTGGAGTAATAAATTCAAAACAGGCATAAAGGAAAAGTGTGACAGGAGCCTTTCAAGCTTTTCCAAGGAGATGCACCTGATAAGGTGCTTTCCCAACCCACATTTAATGCTGTTTGGGATGATAAAACAAAGGCCAAGGATGCTTCAAAGATAGGTAGAGCTCTCCAAGAATGGGTCTGGTAATTTGTTTTGCAAGGCAGATAAAGAAGATGAAACTATCCAGAACAGTGTTCTGGCCTCTGTCCCCCTTGACAGTTCCTGTGTCCCATCACCCCTCCTCAGCCTGTGCTTGCCAGCCCCTCTGTGGAGATGGAGGCAGCTGTGCCTAAAATGCTGCAGCCCCATCACACCACCAGTTTGTTACCAGGCCAGGAGAACCATCACTGCTTTCCAAAAGACATGGTTTTTGAAGGGGGAGGAAGCTCCTGTCCTGATCCCTGGTTCAGCATGGATCAAGAGGTTGAGGCAAGGATTTAAGGAAGGACCTTCGCTCAAGGACCTCAGCTTTGAGGAATCTCATCACATCGCATTCAGGTGGACCAGGTGGGAACATCTTATCCCCTTCCCCTCTCTGGAGCAGATGAAGAGTGAGGTAAGAGCTGGGTAAACRTGCTCTGCCCTCACCAGCACTCAGAGATACTTCCATCCCATGAGTTTCAGGATTTTGGAGCACCAACCCACCTGCAGCATCCCAGAGTCCCCAAGGAAACCTGATGCCAGTGCTTTGCCTGGTCCTTAACAAGAACTTCACTCCAAACTTTGTTTTCTTGGGTTGAAGTGGTAGAATCCACAGCCAAAGCCTTTGTCTACCTGCACAGAGAACCAGACAGACACAGCAGGAGGAATGTGAGAAACAGCTCCTGCCCTCTGCTAGGTCTCAATATTGGTCTCCATTGTGATATCACATCTCAATTGCTATGCAGAGCTCTAGATTATAATTTAAATCTCACACACAGCCTCAAAACAGCCCTGCTTGTGGGAAACAAACCCAAATAATRGCATATTTTCTTCCTTGTCCAAGACTGGGCAAAGAACATTTCAACTGCTGCCCACACCATTTTTTCAAGTTCTGTCTTCTTGCTTCATCATGACCTTTGTATGCTTCTTTTCTGCTGCCTTTAAATCCAGACAARTCACTTGCAGAACATGCTTCCTCTTAAGAGTCATTGATTTAAGACAAAACTGACAGAAAACCCTTCCTTTTTCTTTCCATCCACAGTACTGAGATCAGGAATTTAAGAAGTTGCAGCTGATCCACTCGGTGAGCTGGCAGATAAGTAAATCTCAAATCCAGGCACCTTTGGAAAGGTAGGGGATGTCAGAAAGCTCTGCTTAAATGCAAGTTATGATAATACTTTCAGGAGGAAGAATAATTGGTGAAATGACAAGGAGKCATTGAAAGAGCCACGGTGGCTGGCAGATAGAGCCAGGAGGAAAGGGGAGGAGATTCCCTGCCATAAAAAGGTGTGGAAATTTCAGTCATTGACAAATACTCAATAGAGGTGGGTCAGAGAAGATGCAGCAGACGTCTTTGAGACAGCAAAGATCTCTGGTGTTTCTTTTATTCAAACAAGTGAGTTTTAAGTGTGAGAACTCTTTGTATTGTCTCATTTTGGGAATATTTTCCTGAAGATGAGAACTTTCAGACCAAGGCCAGTGGCATCCCTGATAAACCACCCAACAGATATTCTGAAATCAGGCTCAGAAGCTTCATCCTGCTCAGCAAATACTCAACCTTCCCACAAGGAAGGTGTCCCCAACCAAAGCCACAAAAGGCTTGTCCAAGCTTTAAATTGTGAAGATGATTCAGCTCTGCTCAGCAAACACTCCCCTGCTTGTGGAAGAGTCAGTAAGTGCATCTCTGTGTCTTCTGAGGCTGCAGGGACAGTCAGCAGTGACTTGGGATTCTACTGAGCATTGTGACTGCTTGTGCAGGCATGTTTCTTCTGGGAAAGAACTTAAAGGCTTGTTTAGAATGTGAAAAATGCATGGAAAACCCCCATGCATCCCTATGTGCATCTGTCTGCACAGATAGATAAATAYACACAGATAAATGCAGGGAGAGGGACCGATCACTGTTTTGGCTCCTGGCAAGGACCCATCCTGCAAGATATGGAGAAGTGTTTTATCTTCCTCGTTGCTTTCCCCTAGCAAGCAGGGTGAGTGAAGCCATGGAAAGATGTCTCAGGCTGGCAGGTCAGATGATGCTCAAGCCCCCAAGATTTCTTGTGGTGTCCCACATTGGGCTCAGTGCTGCTCTCCCTGTGCCAACAGTACTGGCAGGGACCTCCATATTCATGGTGCCTCAAGTCTGCCAGCTTGCACATGTTCCTGTCAGGATTTGCAGGAGACAAATTTTGGGGTTTCACAGGGAACATCCTGCTGCTGTCGGGGCACGAGGGCTCCTCGGATTGGCTGATGCTCATCGACTTCGAGTACAGCAGCTACAACTACTGGTGGGTTTGGGGGATTTTTGGAGGATTTTGGGGTCCCTGGGGGGCTTTTGGGGTCTCTGTCCTGCCCCTCACACTCCACAATCCCATTGGGATTTGGGGGCCTCACCCTCACATTCCACAATCCCATTGGGATTTGGGTTTTTTCTGTCCTTGGTCCTGGGAGATTTGGGGTCCCTGGGGTGTTTTTGGGATCTTCTTCCTGCCCCCTTTCATTCCGTGATCCCACTGGGATTTGGATTTTTCCCATAACAATTCCAGGATCCTGGGTGGAGTTTTGGGGATTTCTGGAGGGTTTTGGGGTCCCTGGGGGTCCATCCTGCCCCCTTTCATTCCATAATCCCATTGGGATTATGCTGCAAGGTTTCCCTTGTCCAGCTGCTAACTCTGTAGCCGTCTTTGGCCCTCCCAGGGACTGGACATCCATCCTTTGCTGGCATTAGACATTCCACCCTTCTAAGTGTTAACTATGATTTACAAAGTCATCATCTGAGAGCCTGTCTGGTCTCTCTCTTGCAAGAAACATAGCCATCCATCTCAGTCCTTCCTATCACAGTTAGGGCACCATCTCTTGGCTGAAACTTGCTCATCACACCTATGCTTCATCTCYAATTAACAGCTGCCAAAAGAGTCACCCAGGAGCAGGCATTGCTGTGCTCACCATTACCTGCCTACACTCCAATCCTCAGCCCAAGGGGAAGCCTACACCTCCAATCCTGTGCCCCAATCCCTTGCACCCTGCCCCTAACACCATGTGCATCTAGCAAACACCCATCCCCAGCCACGGCTTTCCCCCTCCATCACAAGTCCCTGTAGTCTGTGAGATACCACTGCTTGTCCTAAGCCAGTGCTGCTTTTTGGCAAAACCTCCACTTCCTAATGGGGAAGTGCAGGATGGTAGCTGGGAAGAGCCTGAACAGCATCTATTTTGAAAATCTGCTTTGAATGTGTAGGAACCATCCTTTGTTTACTTTACAAACCAATAGAATCTACTCCTGGACTCAGGTACAACACCAACACCTTGCTGCAAGAGGAGGCAAGTGCAGACCAACTCCTGCAGTGCTTCAGGCTAGACTTGGTCGGAGAAAACCTGGTGAGTTTAAAGTCCTGATCAGAATTTGCAAATATGTGGCAAAAAAAAAGCCTTCTACAGGATTAATTTGATCCCACCCAACTTTCAACAGACCCCAGGCTGCTCTCCATTGGCCAAAGAGACTCAATTACTTTTCCCAAGTAATTTCATGAAAGCACAATGCTGGCTTCAGTTCTGCTGAGCCAGCCAGATCCTGCATGGCACCTTCCTGGCTGTGAAGTGCAACAGCCCATGGCAGCAGGTCTGACAGAGCCTGGAGGATGTGCCAGGGGTCACCCACAGGTGTTGGGGACAGACACCCTGGGGTGGCTGAGGTTACTTGAACTGAGTATCCAAAGTGGAGTCTGCCATTCAAGCAGCTTTGGGTGACTGAAAGTTTTGTGGATTCACAAGGCTTTCAAGCTTTAAGGAAAAATCACCAATTATTGTAAGACCCAATGTCACTTCACTTGTAAAGAAATACACAATAATCCCTAGAAACTGTTAACCTCCAGGACTGCTCAACAATTTTATCATTTTAAGAAAGCAGCTGTAATGCATTTCTCTACATCTACAAGAACAAATTAATCAAGCAGACAGTAGCTTTCAGCAGAGTAATATAAATTATTTTTTTGCTTCAATGCAAAAGTCCAGTTCTGATTCATGGAGTCACATCAAGCCATTGCAAAAACAAAACCTGCGTGTGCTGTTGTTCATATTTGGAGTTTATCCAGTTCTTCACAACCTAGTGTGCAGAGTGGCTTTATCTCCCTCCTGTCCATAATCCCTAGAGTTAGGTTCTGCTGTGAAAGATTAAGGTGTGATTTTATTTGAGGCTTTCTTAGGAAAGGACAGAAAAGCCCATCACCATTGAGGAGTCAGAGAGCACAGGGACCTCCAACATTCTGGCAAACACAACCCTGAAGGGTGTCTGCCAGACAGGACCATTGCTCAGAGACAAGCCAAACTTGTTTGGAAATCCAGTGCCAGGACTACTGGATGCAACCAGCAGGGTGCAACCCACAACCAGTCCATTTTCATCACCSAGCTGAAATTAGCTGGTTTTTGTCAGAAGTGGTAAGACTTACAAATAAATAAATAAAAATTRAAATRTATTTCCAGCAGTCTCACTTTYCCACCTGACAGCCTTGGGAATGGGTACCATGGGTTCRTGCACCAACCTTGTGAACTTGGCAGGACCCCCAGAGCAATGCAAAGGAGCCCTGAGCATCCCAGAAGTGGAGAGCCACTCATCCGACTCACAGCACCCCTCAAAGTAAGGAAATTACTCATTAAACTCAAATGGTGTGACCCACCACCCTGGCTCCTGGGACAGATGTGATCGGGGAGCCTCCCTGATACTGTCCTCACAGAAAAAAAACAGGAGAATGGAGAGGGAGCAGAGCTTGGCATGAAGAGCTCTGCCTTAGAGCCAAACCTGCAGCATGGCATCTTATGGGAAAATRCCAGACCTGTTCTTTGGCAGGTGGAAAACTGAACCATTGCAATGACAATGCAAAGAAGCTTGTACAGAATTAAACTAAGCCAGGCTCCAGGTGAAGTAACCTTTACCCACTATCAAAGCTGTGGAGACTCAACAAAATAAAGCTTGGTTTAAAACCAGAAGGATGCAAATGCAGGACCMAGGCATGCTTTCTCTCAAATTCTCTGCACTGCATAATGACGCAAACAAAATGAACATTCTGGCTGCTCTTGCCATGCCCCCACTCCCAAACTGGCAGACAAGGGAACAGAGAATTGGACCCTGTATTTGCAAAGCACCTTGTGATGTTCCAGTGAAAGGGGACCAGGGAAATCCAAACTCCTTTTATCCCTTCYTCACCAGCCCTTGAAACTGGTTAGAGAGCAGCTGCTTAGCCAGGCTTGTCTGGACCCTCACAATGTCTTCAAGCTTTCCCAGAGCACTCTAATTAATTTTTTTTAGGTTTTAAAAGCCCATCTGTGCTCCTGGCCCTTTAAGCCAAGTCCCAAGCCCAGATGGAAATTTTAAATCCCTGTAAAGAACGGGTAGACAGAGCTGCTGGTGGTGCACCCTGCTCTGCAATGGCATAACCACATCTCAGACCAAGCATGTCAATATGGAGAGCCTCCTCCAGAGCCAGTTTTAGCTGCAAGAAAATGGAGAGAGGCTGTAATGATTCCTAGATAGTTTGATAACCAGGCATCTCACCCCCTAAAAGACCCTGCCCTGTTGTATCTGATGTTTTTTGTTTCTGTTCTCTCATCATTCAAACCCCCTGAACAGCTCGAGAGCAAGGCAGTGGGCCCCAGTGCCTCATGCAGTTAAGTGGATCTTTACATCCACATCCCACTTTGCACATTTTCTAGTTCACTTCTTCAGGTGGACTTCTTCTCTCCAAAGTAAGTAAATAAATGAATAACCAACTAACTAAACAACTGGACTAAAACCAGAGCCCAGCATTCCCATGCCAGCTGTGGAATAATACTTGTTTGGCTGGAACTCTCTATGAAACACCCTCAGCATCAGGATGGGTTTGGAGCACAAAAAGGCCTTGCTTCCAAATTCAACCACATCACTGCACATGTGGGTTCAAGAGTCTGTGAAGCACAAGTTGCTTTGAAAAGTGATTCACATGCTTCCCCTGTGTAAAGCACATCCTGGACTTCTTCAGAGATAAAGCAGAAGCCAGAGGGACCTTCCTGTGCACAGCCAGTGAGATGTAAACGGCTCTATCTACAGCCCTTTATTTAATTTACAAATCTGTGCCTAAATAGGCAGGAGGCAAAGCTTTAAAACTATCTGAGCCTCCAAAGTCAGGAGGAAGAGCAAGCCTGAGCCTTTCACAAGAAGTGGGAATGAAGCATCTCTTCAGATGTGGAGAACAGAGGCTTTCTGGATAGGCAACAAGCCAAGCAGCAACTCCCCAAAGCCAAGACACCGAGAAAACACACCTGAGGTTTGCTTCCTAACCAGGGAGAAAGTAGCTTGGTTTGTTTACTGGAAAGATTTGGAAAATCTCTTCCAGCTCAATGGTCACTGTAGCAGAGGGATCCCTCTGAGAGATCCCCACACCATCTCCTTTTTACACTGGATGGGACAGCTTAGCAGACACCACTGCAWGGCCAAAACGAGCACTTTCCCCACAAAGCCAGGCTTACAGAAACTCTCAGCTCAAGCGTTGCAAGCGGCATCTCTCCAAAGCGCTGGGGGAATGCGAGTCTGGACAGGTTGAAAGAAGCTTTAGAGCTTTAGGGGGAGAGGAAAAAAAGCTCACAACTGAGCTTAATCACTAATCCAGCAGGTTTCTGGAAAAGCAAACTTCACTGCGCGCTGCCACTCAGGGCACACACCTCTGTGCAGAACTATGTGCCTGGCGAGGCTGGATCCGTCCCGTGTGCTGGGAGCAAGCTGGCAGTGCCCTGGGATAGCGCCAAGCATGCCGAGCCCACACGCATGAAGACATACGAGGCACACTCATTCCTCGAATATCTGATAACTCCTGGGATCCTTCTAACTCTGTTTATTGCCTCCAGCAGCCTTTGTTTCTGATGTGAGAAGATAAACAATGGGAATTGTCTTAATCCTAAAGGCAAAGAATAAAAAGCACTGAGCGGGGGACGATCCTTTTATCATGATACATTTGCAACATCAAAAAAAGCTGACCCCCTTCCTTTCAAACGCACTGAAATGTATCTGCTTTTCCTCCCCTGTTGGCAGGAATGAGCCCTCCACTCTCTGCTGCCGAGCCCCCCACGCCCACCCTTGCTCTACCAGCACGGACGGCTGCACACAGCCCTCCCCGACTAGTGCGGCAAATCACCCCCTCCGGCTCACCTCCCAAATCCTCATCCCAGCTGTGTGCGGCAARGGGACCGAGGGCAGTCCCACCTCTGCACATCCGTGTGAGCTTGCTGACCTCACCCGTGAAATCCCCACTTTCCCCTGTGCCCGCCCCAGGGCAGCTGAAGCTGCTTCTCTACRCAGATCTGCCATCATCCCACAGAGCTTCCTCAGCAGGACTTTCTTCCTGCAGGAAAAAACACTCCCACAGTTCCCAATATACCTTCACTAGAAGCATGACAGCTTAAAAGACCACCTTGATAGCTGCTATGATCCACCCACCAGTTGCCGGAGATGTGTGGCACGCAAGTCGCTCCATCTGGCAAAGGAGGAGGGGAGAAGGACTAAGCACTAAMGCATCGCCGGCAGCCACCTTTTCCCACAGGCAGGACACTTGGAGAGTGCCGCTGACCCTGGGGAGCATCACCTAAACGCCACCCACATCCCACAGCCTCCAGCGAGTCAAAAGCTAAAGGCAGGAGAGATGGGAGCCGTGTCTGGATGCAGAAAGGAYTCCTTGTGCGAGGGATGCGTGCCCACCTGAGCACCTGTGTTGGGAAAAGTGCAAGAGGCTCGGGATCTTTCAATCCGACAATCCCGGGAAGTCCCTTTCCTGCGTGGTGTACCTGTCCCTGCCCCAGAAATCCATGAAGGTGAGATGGAGGCRGCCCAAGCTCCCAGCCGCAGAGCGGGTCTGCAGGGTGCGTGCACGGGAACTAATTAGTTCCCGTCAGCCGGCAACACGGGCAGCAGGGAAAGCACCATCTCCCACCAAAGCACATTTATCAGCAGGAACCSATGCCTTCGTTCAAAGTTAGGTGGGAAAGTGCTGTCATGCTCCATCCCCTCTGCCTCGGGGAGGGGGGAAGGGGGGTGTCCTCTTCAGAAAGCAGTCCCACTGCCTTGGCAAACACGTAGGAATTTTCCAGAACGATTTCCGCCCCTGTTTACCTTACACATTATTTCAGTGTTTGTTCAGCGGGTTCCCGATGTCATCTGGCTCCTTTGCGGCGTGCAACAGTCCCCCGACACCCGTCTTCCTACCGGGAATGGGGGGCTGAGGCGTGGGCAGCCCTGCTCGCCGCAGATCCCCGGGCCCAACACGCCAGGCCACCCCAGCTCTGCCAAACCCTTCCCTGGACCGCTGGCCCTCGCGTGGCATTTCGCCAACCCCCAGGCCCCGCTCCGACCCGATGCCCCGACCTCCGCTCGTGATCCCGGCGTGATCTTGGATTCATAACTTAAGGACAAAAAAAAAAAAAAAAAAATGGGATGGGGGCTAAGCAGTCCCTGTCCCATCAGCCGCGATAACACACCGCCGCTGAGCGGCTGAACGGAGTCGGCATCCTCTGCCGCCCACCTGCCTGCGGATGAGGGCGGCGAGGGTCAGCGGGGACAGGGGACCGGCGCACGGCGATGTGTGCCCGATGCCCCGCCGGCACCGAGCAGCATCGCTACGGGGGTCGCGCCCCGCTGCTGCCCGACCCCGCGGCACCTGCTCCGCGCCCCCGGCTCTGCCAACAAGTGGCGGCGMGTCCGCGTTCCCCCCTCTCGCCCCGCGGCTACTCACAACCAGTTGCTGGCGTTGGCTGAGAAGGTGGCGAGGATGATGAGCAGCAAGGAGCGCAGAGAATACTCCGGGCTCATCCTGGGGGGCAGGCGGGGTGAGACTGCGCGGAGCCGGCAGCGGCAGCGCCCCCGCCGCCCCTTGCCCGGGGCAGCCGCCGCCGCAGGTGGGCGCGGGCAGGAGCGGCGGGCGCTGCCCGCTTGATGCTCCCGCGGCGGCCGCCGAGCCCGACTGTCAGCGCGGCCGGCCCGTCCCGGGATGGAGCGGCGGGGCCGGAGGCGGGCCGGAGGCGGAGGCAGCGCTGGGGGCCGGCCCGGCTCCGCCGCTCCCTGGGCGGGACCCGCTGCCGGGGACACCCCCGGGGCGGGCCGGAGGCGGGGAGGGCACCGGCGAGGGCATTCGGGAGGGTATGGGGTGCTCCAGCGGCGGGGAGGGCAGTGGGAGCTTCTCCGGGGATCCGGCGGCGCCCCCGCATTGCTGCCGCACCCACCGAGCGGCACCGTCGGGTGGCTCCGGGGTGTGCGGGGAGAGACGGGGGAGCCTCGCAGCGGGGAGGGGCCGGGCTTTCCGCATTTGATATTTTTGGGTTAATTTCCCGGTGGCTGTGAAGAAGCAGAGCCCCGAAATGTCTTGGCGCTCCTGGAGTTTCCGTGTTGCTGCGAGCAGCCTTGGGATCGCCCAGGCTGCCTTCCTCAATAAGCAGTCGTTTGACTGGGAGTGATTTTCTAGATCCCAGTTTCTGAGGATGCACCATAAATGCCAAAGTGCGTTTCAGAAGTTGCAGCTAAGGAGAGGGGTCTGGGAGGGTTCTGTCTGGGAGTTCTRTCAGGAGAGCAGCATTTGGTGCCAGAGCAGGGACGAGTTTACAAACCCCCTTGGCATCTCAGCAAGGGCTGCCCCGTGGAGAGMTGCCAGCTGCAGTGGCTGGTGGCAAGCTCTAGAATGTGCAGGTGGAGGGTGATGCTTGACCAGATATCAAGGCTTAAATTCTGAAGCTGTCTGGAAAAGTCAACTCTAGGGAAATCCCAGGGCTTACCACCCTGAGGCCAAGAGATCTGGTGAGGATCCCTATCTCTGCTCCATCYACCAATGCCTCTGTTTATCCATATGGGCACAAATGACTTAATTTAAAGCCAGGAGCAACATGAGCTGGCTGCTTGGTGTGAAATCTAAGATCCCAGGCAGCCACAACTGTGCACCAAATCTCCTCCTGACAATGTTGTTACTTAGGTCCATTACTAAAACCTTTTGCTACCATCTCTAAAATCTTGCCAAGCTGGTTTGGAGCTATTCAAAATTCTCTTTGTCTTTTCAACTCCATTTTCCTATGGCTGAGGCACACTTATTCAAAGCACAGCAACTTGCGCTAGGCTGCACATATGCCTGTCTAACTTTATTACACCTTCTTTAAAATCTTTGCATTAGTTCCCTGTCAAAGCAAGGATTTAATTTCAAAGTGCTTTGATTTATATTCCAGCTCCTGACAGGCGGCAGCCCATCCTCACCTAGTCATTCATCTGGCTTTCACATCCTTGCTGATTACCCTGGGTGAAAGCGGGATGCTGGCTGCTTTGCTGGTGAATCGGAGGTTGTTGCTGTGAGTCTGTCTGGGTAATTCAGTGCAACTGGAGCTGATTAATCTGGCTCATCATTTGAGACAAAGCTGAGGCCTTCTGGCTTCTAATTGCTCGTGGTGTTGAGTGAACTTGTCAGGAAGGCAAGAACTAATTGAGAGGCTAAGGGGAATGAGAGGTTAGAGGCTGTGGCTGGCTGGCCAGAGCCACGTGGGTTTATGGGAATATCATACTTTTGGGCCTCTTGTGTTATTCCCCAGCGAGGAGAAACACCAGAGAGTTCAGCAGAAGTCAGAAGGGTGGGCATGGATGCTGGGSATGGACCTTGGGGTCCTGGCTGGCATGGACATCTGCAGCCCTAGGATCTGWAATGCTCCTGGTGCCAGGGTTGGCAGTGCTGTGGGCAGGCTCAGGCCATCCTGTGGCTCTTTTTGGGATGGTGTGGTGGGAGGATGGTGCAGTGGGTGCTTGACATGAGCTGGAAGATCTCTTGTCACTTCTCTTGGACTGGGTGAGGAGCTGTAGATCACGTTCACCTGCTCCTGCCCCGTCTCCATTGTAGCAGGTGGAACAGAGGGCACTGTCCTGGCTTACCCAGCAGGAAAACATGAACACCAGGCCACTGCAGCAGTCACAGCGTGGGATCACATCCACAGGATGCAGAGGGACTGGAGTGTCCACGGAGTGGTACCCTCATGGCAGAGGGAAAGCAGATACAGACACGTCTGGAGTAATTCACCCCAAAACAAAGTGCAAAAAGTGCAAAAGTGTGAGCTGCCTGTGGAGATGAGTGCAGCAGGGCAGGAGGGGTGTTCATTTTGCAGTCTCCGAGGTGGAAGAGGTGATGAATGTGTGGACAGAGGACACAATATGGAAATTCACTGCAAGAGTGTGGGTCCCTTGGTCTTTTCAAAGATACCCATGAAATACTGCTCGGTCATTACCTGCAGCTTTTTGCAAGCTGGGTTCTTTTGGCCTCCAATTCAGAAGGTGCTTTAAAAACCTAAAGCCCAGCTGATTTGGAAGAAAGGAAGGCCCAAATCCATGGGAATGTTTAAGGGACACACCAGGTCTCCCGGCCTGTGCATTGCTGCAGGGCCCCTTCTGTATCCCCCTCTCAGGACAGCAGCTGCTGATGAAGGACCATTGTTACCCTCAATGTGAGTTTGAGCTCAGTGTCTGCTGATCACCTTCTGCTGCATGGCATCACTCTTTGTTAGTGCCTGTGTGTTGCTTTAATGAACATATGTGTTCATTAAACATTTGTGTTCATAAACATGTGTGTTCATTAATGTGTTGCTTTAAATTCCTGTTAGATAAGGAGATTCCCTTTGATGTGTAAATATTTCAGTAGATGGGAAGAGGAATGAAATGCACCCTATGTTTCTTAGGCTTGTCCAGGTGTGTCTTTATTCAGAGAGAAATTACCATCTCCATATCGTAGGCAAGGAGAAAGTCAGCAGTGGAAGCAGGAAGGGGTTTTCATTCTGAGACCAATGTGAAAGCAGCAAAGCGTGCAAAGGTCCATGCAAAGGTGAAGCCAGGCTCTGGATATAAGTGATATAATACAAACTACAATGAAGGGTAAGTAGTAGGCTGGTAGCATTCCTGCTCAATTTCTGGGTCTGACCAGTGCTATCAGTCATGGAAGTTGTGAGATATATATTTTATAGGTTCTTTTCAGCTTTCTGATGCCCCATGTGCTTACCAAATGGGATTGAAAGTGGGACACTAGAAATCTGGAGGATTGTCTCCACCATGTCATGGGGAGAAGTGCTGCAAGAAAAAGGAAAGGAGAACTCAGGGGTGAATCTGAGGCTGTGGAAGTTRGCTCTGAATAGAAATAAATTCTGTTTTGGATTTAATGGAACATCAATATTGGACACTTTAGCAACAGTACATATATTAATCCTGTCCTGGAAAAAGGAGAAGCTGTTCTGGGAGCCTCCATGCCAGAAAATACAGGACAATTGTACTCCTTTACAGAAACCTGTGGTTTTTCAGATGAAATTTATTTCTAACTACCCAAACATTTCCAAGTGGCGCTGATGACTGCTCAGAGCAGGGACTGTACAGGACTGCAGTTCACAAACAGAAGCAGCTTTACAAAGATGAAAATTACTCTGACAAAAGAACTGTGTCCAGTCCATTGCAATGAGRGAACGAGCAGTTGCTGTAAGCCATGTTCACCCTGGCAGTTCAGCACATCACAGTGGCCACTGGAACATCACAACCATGCCTTTTTTTAGCTGCAGCAGGTTGTGTTTAGCCCCATATGGATTTCAGAATCTGCTTGGAAATGTGCATTTATTTATGTGTCTTCAAAAGCAGGTCTTCAGTTCTAACAAAGCTTCAGTGGCATCACCTGAAATCTGGCACTCAWGCTGGTAAGATTCACTCCTCCAATATTATTGTCAAATAGGGCACTGAAAAAAATACAGAGTGGCYTGGSATTTAGGGAYTTTTCTTTTGGATGTTGTCTCTGARCACACCAYYGAAGTTTCTCTGGGAGAAATGAGTGAYTTTGGTGAACTTGTGGTTGCTGTCCATGAGGGAAGTTAAGAGCATCTCCAAATAGTGTGTATGCTGTCAAACCATACCATTGCAGAAAGAGACAGCTTTTCMACTGCTCAGACAGATCCTTTTTTACAACTCTGTGAGTGAACAACTCTGGCTTATACTGTTTTCAGAGGAGATTGTTGTCACAATTCCAGATTCTGGTTGTTTAAAATATATCCCAACCTGATATTGTTTGTTCCTCAAACACCTGGGTGGCATCCACACCAAGCAGTCTGTAGCACTGCTGGAACAAATCTTGATCCAGGTGTTTGACAAGTGGCCATACCCAGCAGTGCACACACAGCCAGCTGGCCCTGGAGTGACAGCTTACGACTGCAACCTTTGCCCTATTCATTCTGCCCAGGGAGAAAATGAGATTGCAGGCTGGTTGGATACATAACACCCTGATCCACTCCTTTGCAGTGCTTATTATACCTCCAGGCRTTTAGGAGCACTGAGACGTCATCCCCCACCATGGGAGCTGGGAGAGCCACGCTCAGCTGAGCAGGGTGGAAGGAGGGATGGGGGCTCCCAGCATTGCAAAGGGTCTTCCAGGCTGGTGAGAGTCAGGAGAGGACTGGGCAGGGGTGAGCACCTCAAACTATTCATGACTTATGAAGTTGTGTTCAGCTTATCTTCATATTCAGCATGTTGCAGAGGATGGAATCCCAGACTGGTTTGGGTTGGAAAGGACATTAAAGCTCATTCCATTCCACCCCCTCACCATGGGCAGGGACACCTTCCACTATCCCAGGGTGCTCCAAACCCCGTCCAGCCTGGCCTTGGGCACTGCCAGGGATCCAGGGGCAGTGACAGCTTCTCTGGGCACCCTGTGCCAGAGCGTCTCCACCGTCTTTGTAAGAATTTCTTACTAATATCTAATTTAATCTCTTTTAGTTTGAAACTGTTCCCCTTGTCTGTCACTATCTGCTTGTGTTAAAATGTTGCTCTTCCTCATTTTTTTTAAGTACTGGAGTAAAGCTGCAATGAAGTTTCCCCAAAGAGATGAGTCCTGCACCCCCACAGGTGGTGTTACCATTGCCAAGGTGCTCAGCCTGAGTGATGTCCACATCTCTCTTCCTCTGTGTGACCATTTCCAAAGGAGGTTGTGGGGCTGTGTCTTGCTCCACCTCTCTCTTTGCACCACTCAACCTTGCTGGTGTGGTTTTGGCCCAGCCAAAATGTACCTTGCAGACAGGTAAAGAGCAAGGGAGATCTTACCCCAAGGCATGGGATAAATAAGGCAGATTTGTTTGAGGCTTTGCTATATGGTCTCTGACAGCTCCATACCATTTCACCCTCAGTGCCACCATTCCCTGGCCTGCTTTGTTTTGTCATGCAAGCATGGCTTTTTGGGGATACAAACATGAGGTGTGAAGGAACAGAAGAAAATCAAGGAAAAGAGAGATGTTCATTGGGATTATTGGGTCTACTGGTAGTGGTAGTCTGCTGGTAGAGAAAATCTTCTGCACCTCTGGAAGCAAGAAAAACTGTGCTTGGAAAAAAAACCCCAAGCTTTATCCCATGGTAAGGGCAGACAGAGACAAATGAACTTGTCCAGGCCAGTGAAGAAGTCCAGGACCAAAGTCTTTTGCTGCTTCTCACCCAAGATTTCTGCTTCTCCATATGAAATTCCTCCTCTTTGATTTGGCAGAGAGGATGCAGAGTTGCATTGGCCAAGCCCTTTGAAAGCCGTGTGGAGTATTTGTAACGACAGAGTTTTTCCTGTTTTTGCTATTGAATAAATAACAAGACACTGGCCTTACAGCAGAGCATGGATATGTTTGGAGGACATTAACCTGCATTTCCCTGCTGTGACTGGGGAATGTTTTAAATAAAGACAGCATTCTCCCTCCACATCCATCTTCAAGGGGTCTCAATGTTTCTGTTGAACCATCTCTTCCATTGGCTCAGTCTGCATCCACCAAGTGGAGGAAATGGGATCCTGAGATATGGCAGCATCTTCTGGAGATCTGTTCTGTTTGTGAAGGTGCATGTGGAGCAAAGTGTTGGCTCTACAACTTCTTCATGCTGGTGTCAGATGAAGGGGTGTGGATAGGAAATTCTCTCCTGGCTGGGAGGAAGAAGCAGAGCTGGGCTTTGGGAGATAGCCAGGGAACAGGTTGCTGCACTCATACCAAATTTGAGCCTGCTGCTTTGCCAAAATGCAATTGATAATTGAACCTGATTCCTGAACCAAGTCGTTGTTTCTCCTGAAACACATCAGAAATTAAGCTCCTGCAGCAGCATTGGGCTGTCCGGGACTCATCTATTTAATTTTCTCTTGTAGTGGGAAATCTCTTATTTTAAGTAATGTTCTTTTCAGAAATGTCTAATTAAACAACAGAACAGGAAATGTAAGAGACAGTAAAATCCCCTCATTTTTTTCATAAATATGGTGGTAAAATGATGAAAACAAAACCTTTCGGAGACAAAGGCTATCGAGAGACCTGGTGAGGCAGCGTTGAAAAATCTATAGTTTGTTATAATAAAGTGAAACCACTGTGTTTATCCTGTGTCTTGGAGGATTTGGCACAATTATTCTTAAGAAGGGAGGGAAGCCACATAGAAATCAGAATAGTCCAGATTTTTGCTGAAATACTTATACAAATCAGGTTATTCAACTACAGAAAAGAACTTCTTTGGGGCTGTTGCTTTTGAAATTATCCTGCAAAACTGGAAGGACTGTAAATGCTTGGCTTTAATAGCTACATACAATGCAAACCTAATCAGTGAAGCTTGAAATGTCCATGGCAGGGAAGAAAGGCATGAGTTTTATGGCCCTATGGAGGTGTGCAGAAGAGCAGACACAAAAGCTGCCTAATGCCCGTGTAGGAAGGCAGTCACTGCTCTCCTGTGTGATGAAAGTCACTCTGTGCTCAGAGACAACGGGGTGAATTTTCCATGCTAACGTGATTTGCTTGTTTGTGAAGGGTAGGAGGAGGTGTAGCACAGACCCCCTCCCCCTGCCCCTGCAGCCCTGGGGTGTTGAAGCAGCCTCATTTCCCCAGCTCCCACCCAGGCTGTGTGGCTGTGGGGCAAGGACCTGGCAGAAACCATCCCAGCAATTTGGGGAGGAATTAGGATTGTGCTGTCTAACTTTTGGTTTTTGCCTCCAGCAGAGGCTAAAAATGTTCCACATTGCTTAGACGTGTCAGGTTCTGTAGCCGTAGGCTGGAAACAGCCCTCAGAACCTCTCAGTTACACATTACCCTGAATATCTCAGCAAATTACTCACAGCTAATTGAAATAAAGGAAACGCACTGGCTCAGTTTACCTGGTGAACTGTATATAGAAACGCAACAACTGCATTTTGCATTGATCATAAAATCAGGATTTATTATCCCACCTGGTAAATACTGATTTTTTTTTTTTCCCCTTGGTCTGTGCTTCCTTCTCTTGTCAATATAGAAGTGTTCATCCCAACTAAAATCAATAGCTTTTTATTAACATTTCAGTTGTAGAAGTGCAGAGCCTCCAAATCACAGACATTTCCTAGAATCCCAAAACCTCTGGTCAGTGGTTTTCAACCTGCTTCGGTTTGCTGAGTCTGAAAAATTTTCCTGTGGCAATGCAGCCCCTTCTAAAGCAACTTAACTGTACTGATAACAGACTCTAGGTTGATGAGTTACTTTTTGTGGACCCCGCATAAGTAGGGATTTGTGGATCAGAAGTTCAAAAGTGCAGGTTCATGGAGATACATGGGATACAAGGTAATCAGTCAGATGTGCATCATGTTGGATTTAGAGGAGCTCTTAAGTTCCTAAGGCAGGTGTGCTCCAGAAAATTCTTAACAGAAATCACCACGAATGGGGCTGTTGAGGCAAGCAGTGGTTGTGGGTAGTTGTATATATTTGACTTATGATTATGCATATATCTCTCAATAAATCTTGGTCTATATCTCTGTATCTCTGTATCTCTGTATCTCTGTATCTATCTATCTATCTATCTATCTGTCTGTCTGTCTGTCTGTCTGTCTTTCTATCTATCTATCTATCTATCTATCTATCTATCTATCTATCTATGTAATCTATCTGTCTATCTATCTGTCTATCTATCTATCTATCTATCTATCTATCTATCTATCTATCTATCTATCTATCTATCTATCTGTCATCTAATGATCTGTGAATCCAGCTTGAATTTTGGGAAAATGCTGCCTGGGAAATCAATCACTGCACTGTCAGTGCTGAATGCATCACCTGCTAATGGGAACACTCCTGGAGACAACGTGGGTGCTGCAGCACAGGGAGCTTGGCCAGCTCTGAGTTCTGCAGCATGGGGATTTCTCCAGAGAACAAAGAGATAGGTCATAAATACCAGAGAGCCAGGGAAACCAAATGCAGAGGGGCTCAGACACAGGAAATTTGGGGAGGAGACAGGATCAGAAAGGCACATGTTCACAGTCTCAGGTTAGTGAGAAAGAATGAAATTGCTGAAGGAAAGAGCAGGGAAGCTCCATATGTTTGGGGGATAAGCCATGGGCGGGTGGAAGTGGAGATGGGGTTAAAAGTGAAGATTTTGTTGTCCATGTGCCTGTGTTTTCCTGCGCTCAGTGACCAGTTAGTTGATGGATGGTGATGGAATCGTGGAGCAGCTCCTTGGCTCCAGATGAGGGGAGCTGCACCTCCACAGTAACTCCCTGGGGCCTTCTGGGCAAATGCCAGTGGATGGGTGGCTAGTTCCTACTAGACACTCTTTAGGCCTGCTAGACCCCATGTCTTCTCCCATCCATGGGGTAGCACCTGGAATTTGTGCCCTGGACACATGATGAGATGAGCATTGTGTGTAACCAAGAGGGCAAAATATCCAAGGCACAGGGTGGACCACTAAGTGCTGAAATGCAGGAGCCCCAGCAGGATGGTACTGGCAAGTCAAAACACAGTAGCAGAGATGCTCTGTTCACAGCTGATGAGGAGGAGATGCCAGGAGCACAAAAGCACAACACAGAAACCCAGCAGTGGAGGTGGAGGATGTGAGCTTCCCATCACTCCATTTGTCTGGGTAAACAGTGCCTCAGAGGGATGTTATGGGCACAAGATGTCCCTAACACAGATATTTTCTGAGGCAGATGCTCAGCATCAAGGGAAATGCCCTATGTCCTGATCCCCCAGGCAGTAAACAACCTAGAGACTGAAGCTGAGAGGTGGCTGTGTTCCTTATCCCAAGGTTTCTTCAGCATCCTTTAACTTTGAACCACAGTGGGTTCCTCCCCCAAATGGGTCACTATTTCTTCTCCTGGAGAGGGAGAAATAGCAGAACCCACGGGGGAAGGAAGGCTTGGGGGATACTGATTTCTCATGTGGGAATGTTGTGCTGAGATGTGCAACATGCCACAGTGGTCTCTGAAATGCCTGATAGCCTGGAGCATTGCTGGACCCTTTCGAGATCCTCAGATGGGTCTTTGCTGTGATTTGAGGATGCATTATCCTGCAAAAGACAGATCCCCACTGGGGGAAGATCATGCAGGGCAACCCACCACAAAGGGTTTGGCACATCCTCCTTATGTGTAATTACCTGAAAAATGGATGTGAACTGTAAGATAATCAGCCAGAGTCCCTTCTAAACCCATGGTGAAATGATGGCCCCTTCATCTCTCCCAGTGTGTTAAGGTTTTGCAATAGAGAATCCTATACAAGTTCTAACGACTGAACTGTTTTGGGTTAGGGTTTTTTTTTTTTTTTTTTTTTTTTTTTTCTGTATGAGTGGGTGGGATGAATTCACCCCTGGCAGCCTATATGAGGAGGAGTCAAAAACAAAATTTGTGAACCACTTGCTGACCTGAGGCATTTTTCTCGGTTGTCTCTGAAGGAGAATTTAGAGCAGCAGTTAGACCCAGGCTCAGAGAGCTGCTGTCACTTATACCAGATTTGTAAATGAAATTGTGGGTGACTCAGAAGTCTCAAAGGACTCCCAGTTGTAGATGTTGACATTGATATATGGGTCATCTCCCATGCTAGATACTGTACAAAGTTACAGGCTTCATACAGCCCACTAATGTTGCATGACTCAGGAAATACCTTGGGGCTCATCTGGCATCGAGGGAAAACCATAGGGAAGATGTTTAACCATCTCTCTGGCTTTCTACCAAGCTGAGATTAGCAGTACAGAGTGACCAGTGTGCAGAGACCCAGGTCTGCTGAAATGAGTAGAAAAATGCTCAAAAGTTTTAATTTTTCCCCCCTTCACAAACTGCATTTTTATTGTAATGTCTTAATTTTTCAGATTACTGATTTCTGCCTCTTGGGGAATTTCTATTTTTTAAGAAATTTGAGAAATATTTGAAGTGCTGTTATCCAAGGAGTTCCTCTCCAGAGGTGCTGGAGATGATAGCAAGGGCCTTTTGGTGATTGTGAACAGAGCCTGCAGCACTCACAGCACCCTTTACAGTGGACCCTCTGATGTTAAGTGTTTGAGGGTACTTAGTTTGGGGCCTCCAATTTAGAAAGAAATTGAAGCACATTTTAGTGTGATGAATTTTTAAGGATCTGGTTATATTCCAGCATGCTCAGCAGATTTCCAGGGTGTCCCATCTTCTCTTAGGGCTGTTGTGGTGACTTGCTTCACACAGCAGCATTTCACGGTCAAGAGTGGCTCTGTCCTCCCACCAAAGGAAACACCATACTATTTCCACACAGTTTGGCTCTCTTGGGCAAACCAGGGCAGTTTTAATTTCTTATTCTACCAGGATATATGGAAACATGAAGCTGTGAAAGAATTAAGAGTTGCTTAAGAGAATCAGCCAGCAAAACAAACACTAAATGTTTAGGAAAGCAGGAACAGCCATGTCCCACAGCACACACAACTAACAGGGAGCCAGACCTGCTGTGTTTTTCAGGACTAAACACAGTTGTCAGCCATAAATGCAGCAAGGAAACAAGTTTTGATCCTGCCCCTGTTGAGATACTGTGGATGGTGGAACACGAAACCAGAACTGTTGAGTAAATCTATCCAAATTGAGAGTGATAAAGAATGCTGCGTCCTCGTTGTGGTGAGGAGGCATCTTGCTAGCTTTGCAACCTGGAGAACAGGCCTCCCTCTGCAGGCAGCAGCTTCCAGAAGGGAATTCCATTTAATCGTCCCAGTCCTCACAGAAAAAAAGGCCTTCAAAGAGGCAGGGGAGCGTTACAAACTCTGGTTCCTATTGCTGGTATCTGTAACACTGTCCTGCTTTGTCAATCCATCCTGCCCTTCCTAGTCCAGCTCTGGAGAGGTTTGGGGGACTGGGAACATCCTGCTGGATTTTATGGACCGGTGTCTCCCTCCAGGAGCGCCCTGCCCTGCCATGTGATCCTGCCATTTCACCATCAAGAGTGGGTCTGTCCCCCCACCAAAGGAAACACCACACTATTTCCACACTATTTCCACACTATTTCCACACTATTTCCATACTATTTCCAGGATGGCACTCCATTCTGGAAATATGTTTGATGTGGTATTTCCTTGCTGTGAGCTGCTGGGCGCATCCCTAGCAGGGGATGTCCATATGATCTGAGCTGGTCATGGCGCACGGCGACTCGCATGGATATGGATATGGAATAGTATGGGAACACCATAATATTTCCACACTATTTCCATACTATTTCCACACTATTTCCATACTATTTCGAGGATGGCACTCCATTCTGGAAACATGTTTGATGTGGTATTTCCTTGCTGTGAGCTGCTGGGTGCATCCCTGGCAGGGGATGTCCACACGATCTGAGCTGGTCATGGTGCACGGCGACTCGTATGGATATGGATATGGATATGGAATAGTATGGAAACACCATATTATTTCCACACTATTTCCATACTATTTCCAGGATGGCACTCCATCCTGGAAACATGTTTGATGTGGTGTTTCCTTGCTGTGAGCTGCTGGGCGCATCCCTAGCAGGGGATGTCCACACGATCTGAGCTGGTCATGGCGCACGGTGACTCACATGGATATGGATATGGATGTGGAATAGTATGGAAACACCATTCTATTTCCACACTATTTCCATACTATTTCCAGGATGGCACTCCATCCTGGAAATATGTTTGATGTGGTATTTCCTTGCTGTGATGTGGTATTTCCTTGCTGGGCGCATCCCTAGCAGGGGATGTCCACACGATCTGAGCTGGTCATGGCGCACGGTGACTCGTATGGATATGGAATAGTATAGAAACACCATACTATTTCCACACTATTTCCATACTATTTCCACACTATTTCCATACTATTTCCAGGATGGCACTCCATACGGAGCAGCAGCATTTCCTCCTGGAGGTCCTTTTTGTGGCGCATCCACCAGCGCAGAACTGAGTCCCGATGGCACAAATTCCTGGTGACCGAGCCACAGGGAGCATGTCCTGCTGGCCACACTGGCCGGGCCGTGCTGGCTGGGACACGCCACTAGAGGGGGACACAGCCACACGCTACAGGGCTGGGCCATGGCCACCAGCGTGGGCTTGTGGGGCTCATTCAGTGGCCAAGTGGCCACCGAGTCGCYGTGCGCCATGACCRGCTCGGATCGTATGGACATMCCCTGCCAGYGATGCGCCCAGCAGCTCACAGCAAAAAAACACCACAGCAAACTCTCTGAGCCTTCTGGTGGAGCAGCCAATGGTGTGGGATGGGTGGACCTTGCTCTTTTGCTCTTCCCACTCATGGTTGTTGTAACTCCGGACGTTGGTTGGCATTTTCTGGGTGTGAAAATCCTGGAAACTGCGCATTGGGTCTGCTCAGTGTGTGCAGTGGGCAAAAGGCATAGTGGGATATGAGCTGTGGGGAAGACCCAAAAATTGCTCAAATGAGAGGAAGAATTTCTAGAGTTTTTTCTTTATATTTCCCTTTACTGGGCATCTCTTAAATAAGATATCACTAATTTGGGATAACCAGGACGTATGCGTGTCTGGTTTGGTTTCATGACTGCAGCCTCCTGTTTCTTTTTCCTTACAGATCTTTTCCTGAGGAATCTTAGCTGCAGTAATTTCCAGTGGTACAGCTGGTTTGATCCTGGTGTAACTCCACCACTGAGGCATGAAGGTGGATCAGGGTCTCGGAGGATTCTAATGGGGGATGGAACAGGATTCTTACTAAATTGTAATGGGATCAGTGTTTAGTTCTTCAAACTTTGAAGAAGTTTGAAACTTTCTTTCTTTGAAAGTTACGATGTTGAGGATCAAATTCCTAAAAAAAGGAATGAAAATGATCATGAATTATAATGATGATCTTCTGTTTGTCTGGAAATGAGGGAACTTTTTGCATGTCTGCATGGTCCATCTGCCAAATGAAGGCAGAGGTGTGATCCCAGCTACAGACATGCATGGGGAGAAGAACAGGATATTTTCAGAGAGGAATGTAGTCTGCACCCATGGAATTTGATGCACAGGATGTGTTGCAGATGCTTGTTTAGTGTGGATGAAGGTCTGAGGATGGGTGAGATGTGTCCCTTCTGGCTGCTTGTGAGTGTCAGTGGGGCATCTGTGGCTTCAGTGCCCTCCTTTGAAAACCCACAGCATGGACAAGGCAGCTCTGGGTGGATGTGGGAATTGAAAATGTATTTGTGTGTTTGGATGGCATCCACTGACTCCATGCCTTGTCTCTGGTGGAGGAGTTTCATGTGGCATTCCTAGTCCTGTGCATCATTTATCTCACCCTCAGCAAACCACACAAAAGACCTGATGAAGGTGCCTGATATCAAATGGAATGATTCTCTCACACATGGTGGAGGATCCTGGCATCTTGCAGGTGCATGCAAACATGCAGAAAGGCAGCAAAGATGTCCAGGGAAGGCCAAAGTCTTGGCATCAACATCTCCTCTGGTTGTGTTTTCCTCTGACCAAACCTGAGGCTGTTGCAAGAAGCAGTGGTCCATGAAGGATAGATCATGATTTCATCAGAAAACATGGGAACACCTGTATATCCCTTAGAAGTTTTTCAATCAGCCGCTGAAATTTTGCTTTGCATCTGAAAGGAAAAAAAACACCCTTAAAATTCAAACTAGAGTAAGCAAATTTAAATGTGGCTTCAAATCCCAGCAGAAAATAAGGAATGAAACTACTTTGCATTGTGTTACTTAATTTGCTGAATCTTACAGTCATTTCTCCTTCTCAAATAGTAGGTATTTTATTTAGTATATTTATTGCAAACAAAAACTGTCCATAGCAGTGAAATTAATTAAGATTTCTTTAGTATAAATTATTATGAATTTCAGCAATTGATTGCACAATGAATACTCGTTTTATCGCTCCAGAGAAACGTTGGGCTGGGATTTCATGCCATTAATTTTTATGGGAGTTCAATGTCAGGGCTCCTTGGGGAGCTTTGAAAATCACAGCCCTTAATTTTTAATTTTCAGTCCTTATAAACAATGCTATTTATTTGGGTGTGCCTGTGAACTGTGGGCCAGTCAAACATTGGTTCTTCGTAGTCCCTGCCAAAGGCTGGATCCTTCTGAGTTTATTGTTTTAATCTGTAGTTACAGGGGAAGAGGTGAGCCCTAATGCACAACCCCATCCTGTGTGCCCTCCCCCAGTCCCTCACCAGCTTGGCTCTGATGCTTTGATGCACTGGACCTGTGTAAGGGCTTAGAGATGTGACATGTAAGAGCCAAAAAGTGGTATTTAGAGGGATTGGTGGGGTGGAATTTGTTCCTGCTAGGCTGGGTCTGGGGATCTGTAGCAATTGCAGGGGTTTTGAGGAGTCAAACTGGGTTTTGGAGGGGTCTATGACCATGGTGGGCTCTGGGAGATTTCAAGCTCTAAAGACATTGCACTAGGATGATTTCCAGGACTTGGAAAAAAAGTTAAAAAAATCAGTGTGGAATCATCTGTCTGGATGTGCCAGGGAGGGTTTAGGCAGCAGGAGAAGTTCGGGAAAGCCTCTCTGCAGCTTTTGGTCCTGTGGGGATGATGTGAGTTTAGCTTTATTCTCTGTAACCAAGACTGGAGCTGGCACCCCGTGCCTGAAAAGCACCTGAAGCTTTGGAAATGGCCAGACTGTGATCTTCACCTTTGTCAAAAGAAATGGCATTAAATCCCATGTTTTGCCTTAGGGCACAGGCATCCGCCCTGCAGAGCCTTGACTGGCTCACACTGCAATGACCTTATTGCCCTGACTCACATCTTCCTGGACTGGCTTCTCCGCTCCCTCCCCTCCGTGGGCAGGGTGCTGGGGACCCAGGGGCTGCCAGGACCTCCCTCTGCAGTCTTGGGTGACAGATCCATGCTGCAGCTTGGGACCACATTTACTGTCCATCCTCTGAGGAACAAATCTTCCCCCCACCGTCACTTGTGGCCAATTTGATGGCAATTGTCCTCTGGAGGGGCACTGTGGCTCTGGGCTAACCCAGAGGGGTTTGTACCCTGCTGAGTAGTGGATGTGGGTTAAATCCAATTTAAAATATTTGGAAGGTCACAAATAAACAATGCCAGGTAAAAACTAGCATCATCCCGTGTCCATCAAAGGCAAAGCCCGGAGATGTGAGCTGTCTTTTCTCCCTCACTGGCAGTCTGTGGTTCCCTGCTCCATTTGCTGTGCCAGAAGTACAATTTACAGTGCTGCTGGTTTGGGTGGGGAAGGATTTAACAGGGTTCTTTGTTCCACTCAGAGCCAGCCCTGAGTGGTGGGGCAGGGGGAATTGGACACTCCCAAGGAAGGGCTGGAAACTCTTCCCAGCATCTGAAACTGAGAGGCAGTGGATGTGGGGACCCAATCCTTGGGTTATCCTTCTCCTTCTGACAAGGGGCACATTTCTCAGGAATTTTGGATGATTATGAAGGACCAATGACTATGGGGGACTCTGTGACTTTCTTGCAACAATGAACAACAGGATAAAGAGCTTGCAAATGAGTAGAGGCATTTGTCCCAGAAAAGGAAGATCACAGCTTGGAGGCAGTCTTCATTGGTCCTGGTGAGCCATAGTGATGGTGATTCATTAGCTCATACCTGGCTCTGGCAATTCTGAGATCTGTAAAGCTGGGCTGATGAGGTCCAGGACCCAAGCCAGGCTTTGGGACCAGCACTGAGCATCTCCCTTCACCGTGCACCCGTCTGTGGACAGTGGTCTCAAGTGGGAGGCTTTTTTGTGACCTCTTAGTGCCAGGTGAGCCCTTGTTTGTGCAGTTGCCCAGTGGATGAGATGTATTTATAGCTGTTGTTAAATCATAGCTGTGCAGCTGAGGGACTGGGCTGCTTCCAAGGACTGCTCACAACGATGTGGCGGGGGATGGAGGTAGGTTACATATTTACACATTAGTTTAAAATGTGGATTCTTTCCCCCTGGGGGCCCAGAATAGCTCATAGGCAGCTGCTCCAGCCATCAGCTCAGCTCATATTTATTTGTGTTTTTCAAACATTTAGTCAGTATTTACACAATAGACGCAATATTAGTAATATCTGCAATAATTTATATGATACCAAATGGGATTTCTCACGGCCAGTGGACTGCCTGGGGACTTGGCCCCTGCTCCTTGTTAAAAACTCGAAAAAGTACAAATTAACAAGCTGTAAAATAACATCTTCATAAAAGAACAGGGGAAAAAAGGCCAGATCCTGGGAGGCGCTGAGTGATTGTGACAGCCCTGAAGGCTGCTGGGGATGGACGGTGCTCAACACCTGTAAAAATCAGGGCTCTGCTGTTCTGCAGGGAGGAGGAAGGGTCCTGTGAGCTCTCCCAGTCTGGACATTGGCATTTCCCTGTGCCACGGTGGGAGCTGGAGAAAACCTACTGCTGGATTGTGATGGCAATTTCTGGAATCCCTTTGTGCCCCAAGCAGTGGTTGGGCACAACACGCTGCTGGACTGGAAATTTCTGATTTCCCCATCTCCCTCTCCTGTAGGTGGTCGTGGTGAGAGGAGTTGAGAGGAGGCAGCTGAGCTTTGGGGGAGAGTGGCCCAGGGGAAATGTGCCAGAAGCAGTGCTTGGGAGGGAAACCAGTGCACGTCCATCATCTCTGTGGCTGAACCCTGCTTCAGCCCTGGTCACCTGGGCAAAATGCTGCTGCAGGGACCAGCAGAGTGACCGCTGCACCTGGGGGACATCTTTTCCTGAGAGAATGTGCTGGGGACACCTAAACATAGGCCAATGTTTTCCCATCTTTCTCCCAAAAAGCCAGAAAAGAGAAGCATTGCATGGGGGCCAAGGTGCCCCTTCATCAAGCATCCTTTCCTGCAGCTGCCAGAGCACCAAGGGGCTCTGTGTAGGCAGCTCTTGCAAACTCCCGTGTTTTCCTGCAGCCTTGCAGAACCCTGGTGTCTCTTGCTTCACTGGAGCCCCTACAAAGCCCCTAACCTTGTAAGAATATATGGAGAATAAGGGCATCTTCTGTTCCTTGGTGCTGCCCCAGAGCCCTCCCTCAGCATCTTGCACTCGATGACATCAGACCAAAGGTGACTCTCCTCTGCTGAAATGCTGCTGGCACTGGCTCCACCTCCCCCTAAGCCAACCTCAGCACCCTGGGGACAGATTGGCCCCAATGCCTTTGTGCAGCCCCCGCAGTGATCACACACCACTGCTCATGGGCTGACAAGGGGCTCTGGGGAGGGTTAGAGAAATAAAACTTTGGCATCCACCCTGCTTTCTTATCCCTTTGTATCTGCCCTCCCACCCTTTCCCAATTCCAGGGAAGGTGGCCATTTCATCTGTGCTTTCCATGGCCATCCTGGCCATAACAGCCCAACCCATGGATGTTACCCCACTCTGCTCTGAGGGGTTTGTCCTCCTTCTCCATCTCCCACTCGTGGCTTTGAGCCAGGGTTATGAACTGCTCAGTAGTGTCAGGAACATGGGTCAGGTTGGCAGTGGCCTGAGATGATGGCATGTGAAGGTGATGGAGAGAGTTTGGGGATGCAGGGTGGGGTCTTTCAGCATGATGTCACTGCAGGGCACATGGTCCAGGGGGCTGAGAGCGTGAGGAGGCATGTGTTGTATTTCAAGCAGCTCCACACTGTCTCTGCCTCTGCAGCCACTTGCCATATTCAAACCAGATGCAATATCCGCTTGTCAGCAGTGTAGTGTGTATGGGGGGATTTCATTCATATGTTTTGGACCTATCCCAAGCTAAATAAATGATGGAAAGGCGCAATTAACCCAATTTCAAATCTAATCTGCTCTGAGTGCCTCTCTGTCCTGGGCCCTGCCTGTTCCACATGGTGGTGACTTGCCTCCAGATATGTGTGAGGAAATGTTGGATGCTTGGCCAACGAGGTGGAGTTGGTGATGAAGGACTGGTGCTGGTGTTGCTGCTGTGC